>NC_133652.1:131841055-132141055 GCF_009905375.1 Apium graveolens | reverse complement strand
TTCACACAAGATCTCTATCTTCTCCCAAATTCTTTTGGCAGACTCACAATTAATAATGTTGTTGTACATTACATTATCAAGAGACTCAATTGATATGAGTTGTAAGCCACTATCAAGTGCAACATTCTCTTTCTATGGTTCAGTGTAGGTAGATGGATCTTTAGGTGCAAAGTGTGCAGGGATGACCATATCTCCATTTGTTGATTCAGGAACCCTTTTCATAGGAATAAAGGGTCCATGTCTGAGAATTTCAATGTACATTGGATTGGCCATTTTGATGAACAACATCATCTTCTTTTTCCATAGGGTATAGTTTATCTTGTCAAAGATAGGAATCTTGATACTGCTAATTTTCTGTGCACTCATACTTCCAAGATCTTTATCTGTTTACTTTCATATTTTGCTCTGATACCACTTGTTAGGTATGAAATGCAACACAGGGGGGTGAATGTGTTTTCTTGAATTTTAGTTAACTTGTGAAAGTGTTTGGCTATTTAGAACAAGACAGATGTATGAATTTGCAGAGATAATGTATCAATATAAAACACACAAGCAAATATCAATCATTCACTTGACTTATTAAAATTAAATTTATTTTGCTACAAATTTATGTTCTTAAAGATAAGAACTCAGTTACAATTCTTGAGAGAAAATTCAATATTTTTCCTAGATTTGTTTGTTACTTCTAAACAAATGACCCGTGAATGCTTTAGAGATCAACATGCACGGGATTACAAAACTTGCACTAAAATGGACTAACATAGTTTTTAAATCTATTTTGTACATTTTCCATTTCCACTGTTAGCAAATATATGCAAAATCTAATATGTCTGTGACCCTCCTTTGTCCATTAAATATTAGCCATTGATCTTGAATTCGTTAAGCTGCAGTTGTAGTCTTTCTCGTTCAGTGATAAAAATGTTTATTGACTGATAATCTTGAATCTTCAATTTATCTGCATTCTGAATTGTGAGATAGTTTTTCGAGATCTCTTTTGTTCTATAGAGATGTCACATATGGATAAGTATAATGACTTATCAATATCTTGAGTTCTCTACATGTGTTAATGACTTGTCGAGGTCTCCGGTTCTCTACATGTAGAATGACTTATCGATATCTCCAGTTCTCTACATAGGCTTTTGACTTGTCGATATCTCTAGTTCCCTACATGAAGATTTGGCTTGTCGATATCTCTAGATATCTACATGAAGAAATGACTTGATGATATCTCCAGTTCTTTACATGTTCCTTTTGACTTGTCGATATCTGAGATCTGTACATGTATATTGACTTATCGATATCTCATGTGACTTCTCTACAAGTCATTTTGGATTTATAGACAGACTTCTCGATATTACTTGATATGTGACTTGATGATATATGACCTAGAATATTTTTCCTAGAACAATATTATTCAAATCCAAGCTACTACACTTCTCTCTGAGGCATGATCAAGATTTGATCTTCTTCTAGAGTTTATTCCTCAGCTTGATGGTTCTTTACTAAAAAATCCTCCAGTCTGATATACTTAGCAATTTTACAGACTCAAGTAATATAATTACAGAATACAAAATTAGATTATCATACAACTTATCCTTAGGGTTGTCAAGATGACTTAGTCTTGTTATGTACAGGCATGTCTTGCAAAACACAGTGTAATGCATGTCCAAAATCTAATATGTATAAAGTATTGATTTGTTGACAATTATTTTTTGTGTTTGTTTGTTAGAAATATGATAGGAATTATTTTGTTTGTTTCTGTATTAAAAATGTGACTGATGAGTTATACAACACTTAAGGTCACTACAAATTTGTATTGTACCTATATACATAAAAATTTCTTGTTTTATTATCTATGTGTAAACTTTAACTTATATGTACAATAAAAATATAATAATTAAAGTATGACATGGGCATATACAATATTTTTAATAAGAGGTAGAATGGTTACATTGCACATGCATGTGTTGATATATTATATATTTAATTCGTAAATCACTATAGTGAATCTAAAATACTAGTATTAATGTGATATATGGTATATATCTTTAAATCGTGTGATAAATCATCATTGATATGGTATGAAGAAAATCATTGAAATTGATGACAAATAACAATATTTTTGTAATAATAAACTTTATAATCATTTAAATATATTACCACTTATTTATAAAATAAGAGAAAATAGTCAATATACTCATCTTTGGGTATACCTTGACCCAATATACATGTTATCTGTTTGTTGACCATAAATATCCACCTAAAGCACTAACCACAATGGCGTATTTATTTTATGTTAATATACGCCAAAATATGTATTCATATCTCTCCTCAACATCATTCCCTTACTTTTTCCGTCATAGCCACCTCTAACGTCCTCTGTCCGGGTGGTTCATCTTCTCTTCTCTTTCTTGTCCTAATTTACTCTTATACTTGATAACTCTTCTTTACGCGTCATTGAATGAACTAAGTCAATTTGATCTCAATTAGCACCATTAATTCTCCACTTTCTTTGGCCAGTGTTATTATTTTAACATTCTCTTGTACTCGTAACTTTGTTGGATAATTTAAGGACTCAAATGTTAAATATACATAAATTTATTGGAATGGGTATAAGCTTCGCTGCCAAATCTTATATACATGCTTACCCCCTCTTATAGTAGCATTCTGCATTTCACGTTGTTACCTCGTAAAGAATTAAGAAAATAGATGGCTCACAAAAGTTATTTTTCATTAATAACAAGTGCTCTATATAGAGCTCAAGATCAACCTTATAAAATACAAAAGATATGAAAAGATATAAAAATATATTTACAACTAATTAGCAGGATATGCTCTATTTTAAATCTGGAAAGGTTCATAACCATGATGGAAAACCAGCAAGGTGCAAGGGCAGTGACTATCAAGTAATAACTGTGATGACAATTCTGAAGAATGAGAGCAAGTGACAAGGCAATAACTTGTAATTTATAGCTACGTGATTTACAACTACGATTATTAGGAATATATAATACACCTCCTCAAAATTTCAATGCCATCAGCAATGGCTATTTTAGACCTCAAGAACTGAAATTGAGTACAATGTAAAGCCTTTGTGAGTAAATCAGCAAGCTGGTCCTTTATGCTAATATGAGAAACTGAAAGTAGTCCCCTTGAACAATATCATGCACAAAATGAATATCTACTGGAATATGCTTCATGCGAGAATGCATCACCGGATGCAAAGACATATGAGTAGCTCATATGTTATCACAAATATAGAATCGATGGACTGTGCAGTGGGGGATGTAATTCATGAAATAAGTTATGAATCCACCTAACTTCTAAAGTTTCCGTAAGTAGGGACCTATACTCGGCCTCTGTTGGTGATCGTGCAACTACACACTGCTTTCTAGAAGACCATGATATAGGGTTTCCACCCCAAGAAAATGATAAATGTTGTCATGAAGGACCTATCATGTGGATTTCCTGCCCAATAAGCGTCGAAATAAGCACGCACCATATTTGAAGGATTTCTTTGGAGAAGTAAACAGTGAGTAATAGTTCCCTTCAGATATCTTAAGACACATTTAACTGCAGCCCAATGTTTCTCTATTGGTTTTGATACAAATTGTGCTAAATGATGAACTGCGAAAGCTATATCAAGCCTAGTAAAGGCGAGATATTGTAATTCACCAAAAGCTTGATGATAAAGTCTTTGATCATATACAGAGCTTTAGATTCACCTGTCTATTCAACAGATGCCATGGGTGTAGACAAAGATTTTAAACCCTCCATATGATATCTATGCAAGATATCACTAATATACTTGTGTTGAGAAAGAAATAAACCTTTCTTATAGGCCAATACTTCTATCGCTAAGAAGTACGATAATGTACCAAGATATTTTAAAGCAAACGATTCACCCAACTTTTGAATAATCTTTGAAACTAATTTATCATCACTACCATTAATCACAATATCATCAACGTACACAAGAATAAATATGTGAACTGAGTTATGATGAAAGAAAAACAAGGAAGTATCTGATTTGGACTATATAAAGCCAAGTGCAAGCAGTGCAGTAGCAATAACAATATGTGCCACTCTCGTGAGGATTGTCTTAATCCGTATATTGTTTTTCGCATACGACAAACATGGGAAGGATACGTAGGATCAACAAAACCTGGAGGTTGATGTATAAAGATAACTTCATATAAGGTACCATGTAAAAAAACATTACTTACATCAAGTTGTCAAATTTTCCAGTTGTGTATTAAAGTAATAGATAGAACCGAACGAATTGTAACATGTTTCACACAGGGATGAAAGTTTCCCTGTAATCCAAACCTTGACGTTGATGAAACCCTTTCTCTACTAACGCGCTTTATACTTCTTCACTGAACCATCAGTTTTGCGTTTAAAAAGAAAAACCCATTTACAACCAATAATATTTTTTATTGAAGAAGATGGAACTAATTCCCAAGTTCCATGCTGAAGTAAGGAATTAAATTCTTCAGACATAGCCATACGCCACTTGGGATCCTTCATTGTAGTGGAAACACAAGTAGGTTCGGTTGTAGGAGGAAGTGGGTGTTTTGTAGCTGTGTAAGAGCGAGGTATCTTTGGTTTATAGATGTTGTTCATTGAACGAGTGGTCATAGAATGAACACAATCAGCATATATAATTACAGTTGCTGTTGGGTATAATTCTAAATAAAACTAACACTACGCGCAATAATGGGACAGTTATATATAACAAATTAACAAGAACAGGCAAATTCAACCAAGTAACGAAACAAACATGAAGGCACAAACAATATATAATTAGAGACTGAATTGACAAGAAATTAGAGAAAATCACTTAGCTCTATGAAGCTTTATCAGAATTAGAGAATAAGTTGAGTCGCCAAGCCCTCAACAAGACTTGACTGTTCTTGAAGAGATTATTTTCCCACTTACGCTATGATGGGTTGCCGCAGTATCACTTCCAAGATAGAACAACTCAGAGTGATCCGTTCACAGATACGAGAAGGCTCAACAACGATCAGCACCACAATTCACCAAGAAAATCAATTAATATATGTATGTATATGTGGGAGAGAGCCGGAGAGATGATGTTCTAGGGTTTCTATCTATTTTCCCCAATCTATCTCCCTCTCAGATTTTCACACACTTCAACTTTTGCTCTTCTCGACAAAAGTAACGTTTGTAATCTGATCTATTATATATTGTATAAGAGTCTAATTATTTATTATTATTAAAATAATAATAATCCTCACTCAAATATTAATATATAATATACTTATTTATACAAAACATGTTTATAACCCTTTCCTCTAATTGCGACCACACAATTGCATTCGCTTAGCTGGGCATCTCCAAAGATGTATTGCGAACATCTCGTCTTTCGACTTGACCCCATTCAGAGTTTACAAATTCTGACACAATATTTGGTCCATCAGAATTTATCAAATCCTGATCCAAAACTGTTACAATCAGAGTTTGTTAAAACTCTTGCTAACTAGCAGTCCAAGTACCTCTTAAGGTTTACAGGGGATAGACTCAGATACATAAGTATCTAAAAGTATATGGTAGAGGTACTACCAATTCATCCTTACAACTTGTTATTACCACATTGAATACACTTCGAGGGATCTCCTCTCAGGTGTATTGGGTTCACACTGTTGATGAATTATGTTGGGTTATCAGTCCCATCCCCAACCTCGACTTAAGGACTACAGCATGCTCAAGCCCTTTAGTCAGCGGATCAGCTATATTATCCCGAGTTCCTATGAACTCTATAGCAATAATCCTATCAGATACAAGACCCCTTATAGACTTTAGTCTAACTTGAATGTGTCTCTTTGTTTTAGTATCATATTTTACACTTCTGACTTTGTCGATAGTTGTAAGGCTATCACAATGAACAGAAATGGCAGGAAGCGGCTTGCTTACTACAAGTAACATACTCATGAGTCCATGTAACCATTCAGCCTCCATTCCTATGGCATCAAGTGCACACAACTCAGCCTCAAAAGTAGACCGAGTAATCAAAGTCTGTCTAGAAGACTTCCAGGACACTGCTCCACCCGCAAGGGTAAACACATATCCAGTCACTCCATTGGAACCATATTTCTTAGCTATCCAACTTGCATCACTGTACCCCTTGAGTACCCCCGGAAATCTCCGGTAATGCAAGCCAAGGGAAATAGTTCCCTTCAGATATCTAAGAACTCTATCTGGTGCTTTCCAATAAGTCTTGTTTGGACAGCTTGTATATCTAGCCAACTTAGACATAGAATAAGAAATATCTGACCTAGTCACATTAGCACGATATTGCAAACTCCCAATAATCTGAGAATACCTTAACTGAGACATAGGAACTCCTGAACTATTCTTGACTAAGGCAACTTTTGAATCATATGGTGTACTAGCGATTCTACAATTTGAATAACTGTACTTCTCAAGTATAGATTTCTCTATATAATGAGACTGTGACAAAGTTATTCCATCAGTTGACTGAGTTAACTTGATCCCAAGAATCACACTAGCCTCACCCATATCCTTCATCTCAAAGTGCCTCTTCAAGAAACTCTTTGTCTCGTTAATAATCTCAATATTGGTTCCAAACAATAAGATATCATATACATACAAGCACACAATCATATAATCATTACCTCTAACCTTATAGTAGACACACTTGTCACATTCATTAACTAAAAACTCGAAGTCTAAAACAGTTTCATCAAATTTTTTATGCCAGTCTATAGGTGCTTATTTAAGGCCAAAGATGGACTTGACTAGTCTACATACTTTCCTCTCATTACCAGAAGCAACAAATCCCTCAGGCTGATCCATATAAATCTCTTCTTCAAGGTCACCATGAAGAAAAGTTATCTTTACATCCATTTGATGGATGATAAGACCATGTACAGAAGCCAATGCAATAAGCATTCTAATAGTTGTCATTCGGGCAACTGGTTAATATGTATCAAAGTAATCAATGCCTTCCATTTGCCTAAAGCCCTTAGCACTAGCCTAGCCTTGTACTTATCTATTGAGCCACCAGGGTTTAGCTTCCTCTTGATGATCCATTTATATCCAATAGTAGAATACCCATGAGGGAGATCAACTAAATCCAATTTTTTGTTTGAAAGAATTGAGTCAATTTCACTCTTTACAGCGCCTTTCCAATGCCTTGACTCTGAAGAATCCATGGCTTGATGGAAAGTTAAAGGCTCATCCTCGACATTGTAAGTGATAAAGTCACTTCCAAAGTCCTTGACTACCTTTGCACGCTTACTCCTTATAGGTTCCTCTACTTCGTCAGGAGTAGAGCTACTACCAGGATCCACCCCCACATTTGTCATCTTTTCCACATGATCAGGAATATAACTCGATGTGTGAGTGGGATCATCCTCAGAACTACCCAAAGGTATACCTTTCTTCATAGGGAATACTTCCCCAAAGAAAGTTGATCATGAAACTTAACTATCATATTCGCCACAATACCATCTATGTCAGATTTTAATACTAAAAATCTCATAGCAGTTGTGGTTTCAAGATAGCCCAGAAAGATACAATCAACAGTTTTCGAACTCAGTTTCTTTCTCTTGTGTTCAGGGACAAGCACCTTAGCAAGGCACCCTCACACATAAAGATAACTCAAAATTGTCATACGCTTTCTCAATAATTCATATGGTGTCTTGTCCATATATTTCAGAGGGACTCTATTCAATATGGAAATCCGTATTCAGAGCCTCTCCCCACATGTACTTAGGCAACCCAGAATTAATTAGCATACTGTTAATCATTTCTTTAAAAGTTCCGTTCTTTCATTCTGCCACCCCATTAGATTCAATTGTGTATGGTGGAGTAACCTCATGAACTATACCATTGCTTGCGCAAAATTCATTAAACAGGGTACTCGTATACTCACCACCTCTATCAGACCTTAAACGTTTAAGTACTTTGCCAGTTTGTGTTTCAGCTTTATTTTTATACATAATGAATTTATCTAGTGCTTCATCCTTATGTTTAAGCAAATAAACATAACAATATCTACTACAATCATCCATAAAGGTAATGAAATATCTACATCGATCCTTAGTCAACACACCACCAAATTCACATATGTCTGAGTGCACTAAATCTAACAAGTCTGAATCCCTAACAATATTATAAAAAGGTTTCCTTATTTGTTTAGCAGTTACATACACTTGACACTTAGATTTCTTATCAATGGCGTACTTTGAAATCAACTTTAAATTCATCATATCCTTTAGAGCACCAAAATTTAAATGACCAAGTCATAAGTGCCACAAATCAGATGATTCTGCACAATTAACAGAAGGTGCAACACTATCATTAATAAAACCACCTAAAACGGGTTCAACATATATTAAAAACAAACCATTAGACAAGTAACCCTTGCCAAAGAATGTACCAGTATGAGTAATAACTACTTTATTACACTTCAAAAAAAGTTCAAAGCCGTTTTTAACTAAACCACTTCCACTTATAATATTTCTACGAATAGAGGGAACATGATGCACTCTAGTGAGAGATAGAATCCGTCCATAAGCAAACTTCAGGTCCACGTTTCCTATTCCAAGCACTTGTGCAACACTAGCATTCTTCATCGTCACTATCACTCCATGACTCTGTTGATAAGATACAAACAAGCTAATATCAGCACAAATATGTATATTAGCTCCAGTATCAATCAACCACTCATGTGACAGATAAGTGAAAAGTAGAAAAGGTTTGTAAGTAACATAACCGTCAACGGTTCCAGAGGCAACAACCTCACCAATGACCATGTTAGCTACTGGCCCACTCGTGGTTCCAAGTCCAAGCACAGTATTTGCTTGAGCTACCACTCCAGCTTTCTTAGCTTTCTTACTTGGATAATCCTTGCTCCAATGACCAACCTGTCCACAAGACCAACATGGTTTGTTCACCTTTGGTTTCTTAGCCTTGTTTTTGTCAGGTTTAGTGTTAGCCTTCTTAGTGACTACCTTTCTTTTCTGTCCTACAGTCACTACATTCACCTTCGAGCTCTCATGTTCCACAGGCAACACATGTCCCTGTTTGGACTTGTGCTGCTCCTGTACAGAGATGTCCAACATCAAGTTAGTCCATGTGATCTCTCCTTTCTGTCTTTTCAGGGAGAGATCAAACTCTTCTTAAGACTTAGGGAGCTTTTCAATCACAAACATCACTCGAAACTTCTTAGGCAAGACCATATCGGACTCACCCAAAGCATGAACCAACATCTCAAACTGATGAACCTGTTCAGTCATGAATTTCCCATCCACCAACTTGAAATCAAAAAACCTAGCCACAGAATACTTCTCAAGACCTTGAGAATCAGTATTATGGGTTTGGTCCGGCTTATCCCATAAGACTTTAGCAGTATAGGCATCTGATGAATAAACATCGAATAAGGTGTTCTCCAAGGCTGCCAGAATGTCTACCCTAGCCACCCCATCCTTCTCAGCCCATAAAGCATAAGCCTTAACAGATTCAGCTTTCTCTTGATCCAACACCGGAGGATCATACGGTACCACTGGCCATAGACCCTTAACCGTTAACCAGAGCTTCATCTTTTTCTGCCAACGAGAAAAAGAAACTCCACCACTGAATTTATCAGGCATACCCGATAAATCAATTGGCTGGGGAAAATGGTACGTAGTCCAATCAATAGAAACAGTACCACCATAACCAGAACCAGTTTCAACGGTCTTAGGAACTTCAGTTTTGTTAACCATCTTGCTAATTAATATATAACACAGATAATCTCTTCAAGATTATTGGGTACAATTTAAATAGAACTAACACTACGCGCAATAATGGGATAGTTATATATAACAAATTAACAAGAACAAGAAAATTCAACCAAGTAACGAAACAAATACGAAGGCACAAACAATATATAATTAGAGACCGAATTGACAAGAAATTAGAGAAAATCACTTAGCTCTATGAAGCTTTATCAGAATTAGAGAATCAACTGAGTCGCCAAGCCTTCAAGAAGACTTAACTGTTCCTGAAGAGATTATTGCCCCACTTACGCTGTGATGTGTTGCTCCAATATCACTTCCAGGATAAAACATCTCAGAGCGATCCGTTCACAGATACGAGAAGGCTCAACAACGATCAGCACCTCAATTCACCAAGAAAATCAATGAATATATGTATGTATATGTGGGAGAGATCCAGAGAGATGATGTTCTAGGGTTTCTATCTATTTTCCCCAATCTACCTCCCTCTCAGATTTTCACACACTTCAACTTTTGCTCTTCTCTACAAAAGTAACGTCTGTAATCTGATCTATTATATATTGTATAAGAGTCTAATTATTATTATTATTAAAATAATAATAATCCTCACTCAAATATTAATATATAATATATTTATTTATACAAAATATGTTTATATAGTTTTAGCAATTGGCTTCCAGTTCAGGCCCTGAGCATAAGCCTCAGGCCCTAAACAAACCAAAACTTTTCAGCACCTCGGGACATGAACATCTAGCCTCAGGCCCTGAACATTGCAGAAAAATTTTCAGCATACCACAGGTCCTGAGCTTTCAACCTCAGGCCCTGAACATTGCAGAAACTTATTTTAGCACATCATCAGGCCCTGAACCTCTAGCCTCAGGTCTTGAACATTTCATAAATTTCACAATATGCTTCTCAGCTAAAACCGAAACAACTCTTATACAAATAAACATTCTTGCTCTTATTTCTACATGGATTTCACTAAGAAAATGTCTTAGATCCCAATATGAAAGTTTATGTCCTTATAGAAAGGAACAACCTCCACTTGTTATTAACCGGAAATTACATCAAGAAGATATATTACATGTGTCCTCAAATTTCCATTTTCTAACAGTTGCAACATTATTTTGGTTGTCAGTATCCACAAATACATCATCAAATGACTCAGAAAGTGGAATAGAAGATTTATAACTGATTATGCGGACGAATGCACAGGTGAACCAGGTTGCATCAAAAGAGGTTGTGTTGGTGTACTTTTATATTGTTCAAAATATTTGTCTGCCTGAGAACTTGCTAATTTTGAAAATAGGTTAAAGGTTGCCTCCTGAAAAGTATTAATAATAGGTAATGATACTCCAAATCTTATGAAATGACAAATCTGAATGTCTGCACACTTATTAGATATGCTTGGAAAAACATTTTTCCCATTATTGGAAAATAAAAAATTTCCAGGAAAAGACAACTCATCAAACCAAATGTTCCGTAAGATAAACATGCATTTATTGGCTAGATCATAGTAGCGATATGCACTTTGATGAAGCGAATATCCAAGAAAAAGACATTATCGGGAAGAAGGCACCAATTTATGGTCCGTGTATGGTTTTAGCTATGTAAAGCATAAACACCCAAAGATTCGTAATTTATCATAATTAGGAATCTTCTTAAACAACAATGAAAAAGGACTACGCCCTTGCAACACTATAGAATGAAGGCGATTATAGAGATAAGCTGCTATTTTTATAACAAATCTGAGATGGATATGTTGCCAATAATTGCTAGAGTCAACTCTTCCTTGAGTTGAAGAACCCTAGTGCGTGATTTAGTCGCATACAAGTGAGATAAAATAGACCATACCTTTTGTGAGGTATTAGCAACAGCCACCAATGGCATGACTTCGGCTGAAAGTGAACCAAGCAAAGATGACATAATTAATTGGTCTTGGTGGAACCAATGAATATAATCATCAGTCCAAAGTCCATCCTGACCAAACAGAGGAGGAGGAGTTGAGCCATCTAAATAAGCAAGAAGGTTATAACCATTAAATAATGAAACCACAATATTTCTCTAAGAAGGATAATTTTTTGCTGTAAGGGGAAAAGGGGTCTGTTGATGAGGATTAATAGCAATAAGTTGCTCACCAGTTGATGAAAACATAAGGTTCCCGATCTGCTGGGCTATAGAAGTAGCTGCTATTGTTTCAGTTGTAATTTCAGTTGTTTGTGTTGAATCATCAGTGGTGGAAAATAGAGTGGATGAGTGTTTAGAATTTATCATTAGATGTCTTTAGACATGAGGGCTCTGATACCATAAAGAATTATTTTTCATTAACAACAAGAGTGCTCTATATAGAGCTCAGGATCAACCTTATAAAATATAAAATATATGAAAATATATTTACAACTAATTAACAGGATATACGGGTGGTGGCCCTAAATGTCACTTGGGGGTTAAAAATGGCCCTAAATGTCACTTCAAAATGGTACATCGTGTAACGTTTATGCAAAAGACATAAAACGGTACTTCGTGTAACGTTTGGCATTTTGAATTTTTTTATGCACAAAACGGCAGATAAAGTACTGTTTTGGTACAAAACGCTATATGATGTACCGTTTTGAGCCAAAACGCTACTTCAACTACCGTTTTGCACATTATAAAAAAATTTAAAAAAAAATAAAGTACCAAAACAGCACACTATGTACCGTTTTGTATTAAAAAACAAAACGTAAGATGAAGTACCGTTATGAAGTGACATTTTGGGCCATTATTTTCAAAAGTGACATTTTGGACCATTTAACACTCAAAAATGACATTTTGGTCAATTGTTCCAGGATATACTCTATCTTAAATCGGGAAAGGTTCATAACCAGGATGGCAAACCAGCAAGGTGCAAGGGCAGTGACTAGCAAGTAATAACTGTGATGACAACTCTGAAAAATTATAGCAAGTGACAAGGAAATAACTTGTAATTTAAAGCTACGTGATTTACGGCTATGATGATTAGGAATCTATAATATAATGTATCGAAATTATACGGGACTTTGTTTAGCGTATTGTTGATATTCGCATATGAGAGTTAATTCAATATATAAATTTGTCATGTATATGAGAGTTAATTCGATATCTAAATTTGTGTGACACGGAGATATGCTATCTGGTGTGACGTATTTACTTGATACGACACTTATAAATATTAACATTTATTTTGACTTACCTTTTATAATTCACTTATTTTTATTATTAATTTGATAATTAGTAATGGATGAACTCGTCTTCAGAATTTAAACTTTGGTTAGAAATAAATATGATTAATCATCAAACACATGACTCATTATATCAAAATGTATCAATTGAGTCACTCATTGCAATTTCGACTCAATTTAGACCCGATGAATCATGTCTTTGATAATTTACCCAAAATAAATATTGTTTTATTTTATACCATAAAAATAATCATTACCTAAAATATTATTATATATGCATATGTATGTATGCATGCATGCATTCATGTATTTATGTATATATGTATATATATGTATGTATGTATGTATATGTGTGTGTGTATGTATGTATATATATATATATATATATATGTATGTGTCCGTGTATGCATGTATATATTTATATATGTCTATATATGTATGTATATATGTTATATGTATGTGTGTATAAGTGTGTATGTATTAATAAATGTATGCATGTATTTTTTATCACTATATAATAATGAATTATTGACAAAAATTCACATTAATTATGCAATAATTAATATATTTTAATAAATGAATGATAAGTTTGTCCAAAAAAATAAATGAATGATAAGATGAAAAAAATATTAATGTAATCTAAATGATTGACACTAAATATATGTACATATGATAAATATGTAATAATGACTTAGATATAAATATGCCTATTAATGATGTTTAATTGAGGGAGTAAGTGTGAAATTATTTTATATAAGTATTAATGTTTGGATAATATTTGTTAAATATTGATGAAAGTATTAGTGATTAAATTTGTTACATGGTAATGAATTAGAATAAATATAATCATTAAATATAAAATAATGAATCAGTATAAATGGTTGAAATTAATATTTTATAGATATTAATTAGAGTATTTATGATTAAATTTTCTAATTAAACCCTTATTGTTGTATTATATAATAGATATAATAGAATATATTCGTTATAATTCTTTTAGAAGTTCAAAATTTTAATATAGTAATTTAATACATTATTATAAAATTAAAAAAAAATTAAAAAAAGTTTAAATACATATGTGATAGGTCTCTAAATTTTGTGGGTCTTCCTTTATAATTGGGCCGAGTTCGAGTTTTAAGGTGCCTGAAACGGATTTCCCAAATGATCTCCGGGGAGACCTCTGATATGAAAATTGTTTTTAGGACAAATTATAAAAGAGAAGGTCGAGTTTACTATCTTGTGTAAAAATTGAGATCCGTGTGTTTGATACTTCGCTGAGTATGTATAGGGGCCTTGTCATATAAAGAGCACGTTTGTGGTGTACCTGGGTGGTGTGTTGGGTTGACAGTTGGGGTTACGTTGATAGGGGTGGTGGTATATGAATGATATACTACTAAAACAAATATCAATAGGTATCGGTTATAAGCATAAATAAAAGAAAATTAAACGGATGTTTTCGTGGGTGTAGAGAAAGGCCCCCTCTTTAACATCGGTTTTCAGCGATTATTAAAGACAACTATATACATCGTTTATCTTTTTTAAGTGTTAGTATCTTTTTAAAAGTGCTAAATTAATATTTCTTAGCAATTTGAACGTATCATACACAATGTACAAATAGGTACTTATATCATTAATTTCACTTAAAATGATGTATACAACAACAATTTACATCACTCGTACTGCAGAAATAATGTTAAAGAACCTGACATACATCAATTTTGTCTAGTAATCGCTGTATATATTTGTATTTTACAATGGTTGATGTTAGCCGGGCGATATCATAACATCAATAGACACCGGTTTTAGACCGGTGTAAAAAATGACTTTCAATACACCAACAAAGACAGCGGTTGCCTTTTTTGGGGAAATAGGTCTATATCAGTTGTCTATTGACTTTAACATCATGTAGTGATTTCTTAAAACAATGTTGTTGTGTATGACTTATCAAATTTTCTACAAAAATATACATTTTAATTATTGCTTTTTTCTTATTATAGTTTATAGACATCAGTTATTTTGCTTTTAAGTGATGTGTTATTTTTAAACATCCAACTAGCCAAATTACCAGTAACCAACCATACCAAAACTTGCAAATCAATAAATAATACCAAAACTTACCAACAATACCAAAAATTTAAAGCTAACAAGCCCCATTAACCAAAAGCAAGAACAAGCAAAAACAAAAAGTTATAAAATCACAAACATCCATAATGGTCACATATATCTCAAAAGCATAATTACCAATTTAATGTCATTTCAACAATTCAAATGATAGTATCATCCAACTTTTTGCATATTTCATCTGTCATAACTAGTCTACTAACAGAAGTCAATCCCTACATAACCACATTCCATCAATAACTTATCTAGACAAATCAGCAAGACTACAATCAACAAAAAACCAACTAGTAAGACCAAACTAATGCAACAATGTACCGTAAACTCAAAAAAATGTTCAAAAAAACTACACAAATCTTGTACATATTGAAGATCCTCGAACCACACTTCATCAAGATTCTCCCTTGTGTAGGACTTTTGAGTTTTAGCTACCCACTATAAAAAATTATAGAGTACAAAAAGAGAAAATTTAGCATACGTGTATAAATAAATAATGAGTTAAGCGCTTGCAGATTAGAACTAAAGTTACATTTATTACCTTGGTTATAGATTTGATTTCCTTTTCTCCAAATATGTCTTTCATATAATGCAAGACAATGTAACCACACTCATATCCACCTGATCGTATGGGGAATCCCTACTCCAATAACAAGTTAACAATCAACCAGTCCTTAAAATAAAAAGAATTTACTACAAACAACCTACTAAAGACAAATATGCAAAAATACATACGCTAAGGTTCAAACAAGGATAAAGAATAATATAGATTTTGTCCCTCCAGAATCCAGATACATTTTCGATTTCTAAGATAGCAGAAGAAAATGTTATGAAAAGTAAGCATATTTATTAACCTGGTTATCTACATACAACATCAATCTTTAACAGTCAACCAAGTGCAAAGTATTACATAACACAATAATTTGATTACAGAATATCTAGGCTCCTTGAAATAAAAGGTTCTAATATTTGAGGTATTGATGCTAACCTCTGGTCTAACTAGAGTTGCACCAGGGTAGGTCCTCAATACACAGTTAATAACTTCATTACATATATCCCACCTTTTGTTAGCTTCCGACCTCCAGAACACTACCAACCATAAAACATATCAATTTAAATATTAATACTTAAAGAAAAATAAATTTAAATAACTTCTTTAAATATGAATATCTCTCTCTCTGCTTTTGGGCCTTTTGCACTGATTTTAACTGCCTCCATATGTGATTTCAAGTCCATTATTATTTTGTTCCCTAGTAGCTCCACTATAGCATTACAACAACCTACATGACTTCCAAACATGAAAAGGAGATATATAGACTGTAAGTATTTAGCATTAGAACACTTGGTATGTTAACATGCTCCCAAAACAAAAGTTAATTTGGCACAAGAAAATTAAAATATGAAGATTGTAAATTTGTAATCCATGGTCATGTCTGTACAATTATCAATACATGTTTATTACCACTTATTATCATTACATGTATTGTAGTTATAAGAAGCTCTAAACATACATTAGACATCCTAACTGATCATGTTCTAGTTTAATTGAAATTTTCAATGGAGACCACGTTCTTTTAAAATTTCTATCATTTGCAAGGAACGCAAGGCATGCCACTCATGATTTTCAAGCTAATGTCGTATGTAAATATAGAAGATTATAATGTAGAAACTTCACATGCATTAGAATCATTGGCATAGCCTCCCCAAAAGGTGCAAGCTGGGCAAACTATGAAGGGCTTCGAGGCATAAAATGTAACAAAAATTGTAATTAAAATGTGAAAAACCAGAATTTTCAAAACCCTACGCAGGATACATGCGAAAAAACATATATTTAATTTGTAGATCAGATTGTTTACCTTAAGAAACTTTACGAGTTGGTTGACTAATGAAGATCCAAATCTTGTTCAATCAACATGCATCCCGCTCTCGCAATCTACGCTCTATCGATATACACACGAATGCTTGAACTCAAGGATCAGATGTATAATAGCACAAAGTCATTTCTTCTTTCTCTCTCCATCTTCTCTCTTGCTGGATAAGGTTTGTAATAAATGTCTTTTTAAAAAAATCAGTCACAAGAGATATTATCTTGAGAGAAGAAAAATGAATTATAACTCTTAACTAATTTGGAGTTATTATTAATTCAAAATTCCTAATTGTATTATAATTAAGTCTCACTTAATTACATAACATCTTAATTTCATAATTAATATTAGTTAATTCAAATATCATTATTTTTTAATTAATCAAGTCATATTTATTTAATATTATAAATAATTCATATTAATTTAATTTAATTTAAACCAATTTAAATTAAATAATATTTTATGCATTCTTCGTGTGTGACCCTATTAGGTTATTATTATGTTGGAAATAAATTCTAAATCTAGATTTAAAATCGTAAACAATGAGCGACATCTAGTAATACATCATTGTTACTCAAATAATAATAATTAAAATGGTGATTGATTAAAAATTTCATGAATAATGTACAATATAATATAATCCTTTTAACCCCATATTATATATTAAAATCGAGGCATGTAATGTGTAATCCTCTTCATAGTTTATTATGGGTTTTCTTGATCAATGAGTATACTATCATATCAAATCAACATTTAAGTGCGATAAGACATTTCATAGTCTAGCTCACACAAGAGGCCAATAATATCACTCTTAAAATTAGGATGGTTATATCATTTCTAGATCATTCATATTTCTCGTGCAACTCATAATATACCTGAAATACACTTTTATCATTACTCGGTCAAAGGTAACTTTTAATATGATCAAAATATATTAATTCCCTATAAAAATATAATAATTTTAAGTCTAAGGACCATTCCATCATTATCACCGTGGGGATTATTTATGACACTGTAAATATGTAGAATCTCACATGGGTTTTTCTAGCATCATGTACAGTTACATGTGCCTATGTTTTCGACTTTAGTATCACTATAACTATGATTAATGAGATGTGATCATCAGTCTGTCAATATAATCATTATTCTTGTGTATAATAGGTGTTATTTACTAGCTGATTAGTATATATATAGTTGTTAATTATTAGCTGTAAATATCTGACTTGTACCAGCTGTATTAGGCTTAATTTAGGTTGATATTATGGGATATGATAGGCTGATAATAGGGGATTCTATAGGCTGATTTCCAGGCAGATTTAGTGGGATCTGCTAGCTGATTTGTAGCTCTAATTAGCTCGGTTGTACCTATCGATACAGGAGCTTATTGTAAACATTTTCATTGGAAAATATAAGCATTTTTACACATCTGTGTCATGGTATCATAGCTGATTATTTAAAATCTGCTTCTGAACTTCTTGTCCCGCTTCATAATCAGTGTTTTTGTTTAAGTCTGACCTTCTTGGAATTCATCTCTTGGTTCGTTTTTCTTCTCGAATCATGTCATTGGAGCAATCTAACAACTTTCTTGTTCATTTTAATGGGAAGAACTACTCTGCTTGGTCTTTCTAATTTGAAATTCTTGTCAAGGGAAAAGAATTATGGGGCTACGTTGATGGAACGGTTTTTGCACCAGACACCAAAGAAAAGGACGGACTTGCAAAGTGGAAGGTGAAGGATGCTCAAAGTATGTCTTGGATTCTTGGGAGTATGGAACCCTCCATGATTCTCAATCTCAGGCCTTACAAGACTTCTAAAGATATGTGGGGTTACTTGAAGAAAGTTTACAATCAAAGCAAAGCTGCCCGACATTTTTAACTAGAGCTTGAGTTGGGACAACTCAGTCAAGGAAGTTTACGATTCAAGAGTTTTATTTTTCTTTTGAGAGTTCATGGAATTAAACACTGGTATTGTGTATGAGAGTGTTCCTGCTGAGGGACTGGCTGTTGTCCAAAATGTACATGAGATGAGCAAATGTGATCAATTTCTAATGAAACTACGGGGATATTTTGAACCAGTAAGGTCCAGCTTAATGAATAGGAATCCAGTTCCTTCAATTGGTACTTGCATAGGTGAATGTGAGCTCTTTTGGGAAGAACAGCGGCTCGTGACACAAACTTTCATCGATCAAAAAGCACAAAACTCTTCTCCAATTCCTGTTGCATATGCTGCCCTAGGAAAGCATAGGGGTGGAAGAGATATGAGTAATGTCCAATGCTATAGTTGCAAAGGATTTGGACATGTTGCTACTAATTGTACTAAAAAGTTCTACAATTACTGCAAGAAATCAGGGCAGATCATTAAATATTGTTCAATCCAACCATCAAGGAAATCTGAAACTGCCTACAATGTCTCAGTTGGACCCTCAAATGCTTCTAACTTTGGTCATTCCTCTGTTACTCCTGAAATGATCCAGCAGATGATAGTTAATGCATTTTCAACTTTAGGAATTTTAGGTAACAAAAACTCTGTTCATAAGCCTTGGTATTTTGATTCCGCTGATTCAAATTATATGACTAGCACAACAATACCCTTAAATAATGTTCAAAAGTATAAAGGGGATCTTCATATTCAAACCGATGATGGTAACTCTTTCTATATAACTTTTGTTGGTGATATTTCATCCTCTTTGAATACAATTTTTGGGTCCCCAAAGTTGTCTACTAATCTTATATTTGTTGGCCAGTTAGTTGATAACAATTGTACGGTTCAATTTTCAAATTTTGGTTATTTTGTGTAGGATCAAGTGTCGGGGAAGATGATCGTGAAGGGGCCTAAAATGGGACGTCTCTTTCCTTTACTCTCATCACCTTCTCTAGTATCAAAATATATTTCTTGTAATGCCGCTGATTTTAATAATCAAGTGTGGCATAAACGGTTAGGACATCCAAATTCTCAAGTTTTTAGTATCTTACTTAAATATGGTTTTCTTGGGAATAAAGCTTTGAATTCTTCGAATAAAGATAATATTCATTGTGTATCGTGAAAACTTGGTAAAGGCAAAATGCTTCCCTTTCCATTATATAAATCTCACACCACCAAAGCTTTCGAACTTGTGCATACAGATGTATAGGGTATTTCACTAGTAATATCTCATGAACATTACAAGTATTCTAAAACTTTCATTGATGATTTCTCTCGTTATACTTGGGTATATTTTCTTCGATATAAAAGCGAGGTCGTAAATACATTTAAAACTTTCCATGCTTTAATCGAAACACAATTTTTCGGAAAAATTAGAAATTTGCAATCTGATTCGGGTGATGAATATACATCAAATGAATTTCAATTATTCCTTCAAAATCATGGAATCATATCACAACAATATTTTCCATCAAATCCACAACAAAATGGTGTGGCTAAGAGAAAGAATTTTTATCTTCTTGATGTTCGAACTCTCCTCATTGAGTCTTGTGTTCCATCTCATTTTTTTGGTTGAAGCCCTGTCTACTTCTGTTTATTTGATAAACATATTATCGTCTCCCACCTTAAAGAGTGAATCTCCCTACCTTCGTTTATATAAAGATGAACCAGATTATTCCAATCTTCATATATTTGGATGTGTTTGTTTTGTTCATCTTCAGCCACATGAAAGGAATAAACTTACTGCACAATCTGTCAAATGTGTTTTCTTAGGATATGGTGGCACTCAAAAAGGCTTTATTTGCTATGATCCTAATACCCGTCGAATTCGTTTGTGTAGAAATGTAATTTTCTTTGAAAATCAACCATATTTTAACACACAAATGACTTCCCAACTCCCATCAATAGCTATATTGCCTCATTTTCCTGAGTTATCAACCCTAACACAGAGATTTAAACTGGGTCATGTTTATAATGGACGCACGTCTCCCACTATAGCTCCTACGACTCTTTTGGATGCACCTGATCCTATTACTTCCAATGATCCACCTTCTGTTCGGAGAAGCTCTAGAAATTCAAAACCTCCCGACATGTATGGTTTTACAAACCCAGTAGCCATGTCTAGTACTTTATCTCCCATCTCTATTCCCACTTGTTATAAAAAAGGCAATGGAACATGAGTGTTGGAAACAAGCAATGGATACAGAACTTCAAGCCCTTGCAGAAAATCATATTTGGGACATTATTTCCTTGCCTCCAAATGTCAAGCCAGCCGGTAGTAAATGGGTTTATAGTGTGAAACTAAAATATGATGGCTCACTACATTGATACAAAGCTCGATTGGTTGCACTTGGAAATAAACAAGAATATAGTATCAACTATGAAGAAACATTTGCACCAGTGGCTAAAATGACCACCGT
This sequence comes from Apium graveolens, assembly GCF_009905375.1. Classification (NCBI taxonomy): domain Eukaryota; kingdom Viridiplantae; phylum Streptophyta; class Magnoliopsida; order Apiales; family Apiaceae; genus Apium; species Apium graveolens. Next base: position 132,119,768 of record NC_133652.1, on the reverse strand, counting down.
AAGAACCATTCTTGTTGTTGCTTCCTCAAAATCTTGGCCTTTACATCAGATGGATGTCAAAAATGCTTTCTTAAATGGGGATCTTAAAGAGGAAATTTATATGAAACTTCCACATGGTATGGCATGGATAGCTCCAGATAAAGTTTGCAGGTTAAGGCACACTTTGTATGGGTTGAGACAGTCTCCTCGAGAATGGTTTGATAAGTTTTGTAGTACTCTTGTCAACTTCTCTTTTACACAAAGCCAATATGATTCATCTCTCTTCTTTTATAAGACACCAGCATGTATGTTCTTTCTTCTAGTCTATGTAGATAATATAATCATCACAGGTAGTGACATTGTGCTCATATCACAACTTAAAAATATGTTGCATCGTATATTTCAAATGAAGGATCTTGGGGATCTTAAATATTTTTTGGGTTTGAAAGTTCATTCTCGAGATCGAGGTGTATTCTTAAATCAACATAAATATGTCAAAGATCTTATTGAGTTGGCTGGTTTAAAGGAGGCTACTGCTGTTGATACACCAATGGAAGTGAATGTTAAATATCGAAAAGATGAAGGGGATCTTTTGTCTTATTCTTATTTATATAGATAATTGGTTGGTAGCCTTATCTATCTAATTATTACCATGCCTGATATTTCATATGTTGTCCATATAGTTAGCAGATTTATGCAATCACCTCGACATCTTTATCTTGTTGCAGTGAAGCGTATCATTCGCTATTTAATTGGGTCACCTACCCATGGTCTATTTTTCTAAAAACTTTTGATCTTCATTTGCAAGCATATAGTGATGCTGATTGGGCTGGATGTCCGGATACTAGAAGATCTATACTTTCCTCGAAGATGCCTTGATCTCTTGGAAGTGTAAAAAACAAGATCATGTCTCAAAATCTTCCACTGAGGCTGAATATAGAGCCATGTGTGCGACTTGTTCAGAAATTGTATGGTTACGTGGGCTTCTTTTCCAGATTGGAGCTTTTCAAATTAATCATACTCCACTCTATATTGATAATAAAAGTGCCATTCAGATTGCTTCCAATCCTGTATATCATGAATGAACGAAACACATCAAAGTTGATTTTCATTATATTAGAGATGCATTTACTCGTGGTGTTATTGAACTTTCTCATGTTGGTACTAATCTTCAAACAGCTGATGTATTCATAAAAGCTTTGACGCGTCATCGGCACAAGTTTCTTAGTGGAAAATTGATGATGCTAGATTTACTGGCATCAATTTGAGGGAGGGTGTCAATATAATCATTATTTTAGTCTTGTGTACTATAGGTGTTATTTACTAGCTGATTAGTATGTATATAACTTTTAATTATTAGTTGTAAATCTCTGACTTGTACCAGCTATATTAGGCTTGATTTAGGCTGATATTATAGGATATGATAGGCTGATAATAGGGGATTCTGTAGGCTGATTTCCAGGCAGATTTAGTGGGATCTGCTATCTGATTTGTGGCTCTAATTAGCTCAGCTATACCTATAAATACAGGAGCTTATTGTAAATATTTTCATTGGAAAATATAAGCATTTTCACACATCTTTGTCACAGTCAATAAACACACTAGTCTTAATGCATTATTATTATCCCTGAATAATAATACTCGAGTATGGACCATTAGGAATATTGATACTGTTATCACATCTCATTTTTGAGTCACATACTTAGAGATATAAAATACATATCATATTTCAAGTACATTTATTAATCTAACATTTGTATTGCAGTAAATAAAGACATAATAAATTATAAAATAAATAAATGATAAAACACTAATATTAATAATCCAAATGTCTTAAACTAAACATAATAGTGTTGTCTCTATGGTACAAATACTAACAAATCGCTCTAGTCATTCAGTTGCTATTAGAATCTTGACAAACAATTTAGTGTTTTCAAGATATTAAAGGTTTCCTTTTCTTCAATTACCAGATTTTTCTCCAACTGCACAACGTCATCTTCCACTTTTGTGATGTCAATTGTGCCTATATCGTTTGGCCATTACAGAGAACCATCTTACACTTAGATAGATTTTAACAAACAATAATATTTAAATGAAGATGCAACACAAGTATACAATAATAATTAATATAGTCCTGACCATAATAATGAGTAAAGTTGGTAATTAGTGCTTACGCACCAACTAGCTAACTGTGGTACCATCATGATTTTATGCATAGTCTGTAAATTGAAGTTCAAATGGTCTGAAAATATTTATATTAAAACACAAAAAAAGTGATGATGGTGAGTGATATTACCTCACCCTCGATTACACCAAATAAATTTATATACACACTGAATCACACATTAACTTTACGTAAAAATATACAACAAAGAGGGAAAACAACGAAGATTTGATATGAGCTCAATTTTATGACAATTATACTACAATCTAGCTATTAATCGAAACCTTGATAAACTTAATTTGTCAGAATAATTTCATAAAATTAGTAACATACATAACTCAGTAACTCGTATTATAATGGAAAATATAACTTATATACACACCTTCGTTTTGAGTTTTTGACAAAGTTCATCATATGCAGCTAATTCAGGTTACAACTCCTTTAATTTTTTACTGTAAATTTCTTCAATTTCACTATGTTTATGTAATTTCATATATTATCCAGATTATTGGAATCCCTGATTATTCTTCACTTTCCTGTTAAAACCTTTAGCTATAATAAAAATAGTTGTTAGTATTTGTAAACATTTCTAGTTCATTTTAAGTTGGACAATCTTAATTACTTCATATCTTAATCGTGCTTATTTTTTTAATACTTTATAAAAATGTTTGTGCCATGATTTAATTTAAGTTAGCTATTCATCTTAATCAACTTCATGTTTAAATTTTGCTCAATTTTTGCCCTCAATTATGATAGATCTATACTGTAGTGAATCTTTCAAGATGGTTAATGATAATTACATTATCATTTTAATGACACTGATTACATATCAACATTCATGAATAATAGGTCTAATTTAGGTAACTTACATTTTAATTTTTGAATGCTCTAATGATTGTAATTACTTATTGCTACAATTATGCTTTTCCAGGCCTCTTGAATAATCTTCTTTTAAGTCATGTTATTATTACTTAATATTCATTTATTAAAATAGATCAAACACTCTAATCTAGAATCATATTTATTTAAATTTACGGATTCGGATGACTTTTGTGATATGGTAATTTTTTGTGGTAGTATCTTTTATGACGGGTTTGACCCTATAATGAGAGGAATATTTCTTGCCACGAATGGTGAGCTTTGTTGCATGCTTTGAAATTTAAAACGGATTGGATTAAAAGTATATTGCCTTTAAATATCCATTATCCAACCAGTTTCTTCAAATATTGATTTTGGTTATGTGTGTATTAGTAATTAATTATTGTGAGCTTTTTTGGTTAATTATAATTAGTAAAAATTACATTATTATGGTAACGTTTTATGTGACCTGTGAATGTTTTGTAAAATTGATGTTGTTAACATGTATTTATGTATGTTTAGACTTTTATGTTACAAACTCGATGTTAAAATAGTTTTTTATTCTACTACAAATTAATATGTTTATGGATCTTGATGGTTTGATTTGGACATGATGTAATTTAGCTAGCGTAATTGATCTTCATCTTAAATTTTGTACCATTTAATAGGGCCATGATTGATGGCAATTTGTACCATTTTTGGACGGTCGTATTGATGACTTATATTTTGGGCTCTTAAGAGTCGATTAAGTGTCATTTTGTTGGCTTATATATTTTATACACAGTTTTGGAGTTTAATATATATTATATTTTTAGGAGGTTGATATTTTAATTCATAAATTGATGTTTTTAAGGAGTTATAAACTTATATAAAATTATATCTATGAAATTTCATCCTAATATAATTTTAGAATTATTTATTTTTCGTGGATAATCAAAGGGATCACTATAATTATTAGGTGCTCGTGTAGATTTTTGTTAAAACTATAATTTATGTTGTGTCATAAATGATTTTGACTTATTGGGGCCATGATAGTTGGTTGTTGGGTGTCTTCAAGAGACAATATATATCGTTGATGTTAATTGTTATGATGAAGACCATATATCTTTTGTTATCATGTCGCTCGACATATTTTAATTCCCAAGTTTACTCTTCTCTCTATTACTATCGTATAAATTATAAATATTTTGGATCATGTCTAACCAAAGGAACCATTTTCCTTTGGTTATAGTATGTTTTCCTTCTGGCATTTATATAGCCTTTTAGTTATTTTTTATCTTTCTAAATATTTATAAATATATATTGATAGGCAATAAAAATAAGCCTAATTGCATAATTAACGTCATATTAATTAGACCTGATTTGGTCCGAAAGAGAAGTCCAATTAATGAGGCCCCCAACCCTAAATATTTATTAATTTTGTAATTAATAAATAGGGGAAAATAACATCTTACAAATGGTATTTTATTAAGGATTTAATTCCTTGAGGTTTGGTCTCCAAGGTTCCCCAATGAATAAGGAGCCAACTTCCTGCATTCTTAGACTCCAAAATCCAATCTAAGTCTGAGGCTTATCCATCAAGTGTCCTAACCCTAACCAAATTCGAGGGTTACCAACACCTATATAAGGTATCTCACCCACAAATCAGAATGTTTTTTGACTTAATCATTTCCTAAACGCAAGGTACGTAGACATCTTGTGAAGACAGAATCGAGTCACGAAGCACGAGAGCAGTCAATTAGGGCCTTGGGCTTACGAACCCTAGCATTAATTAGAATCTAATTTTACGCCCATAACATTTGGCACCGTCCGTGGGAAGAAGACATCAACTATGGTGAATACATGAAGCAGCTCAACGTATATGATGAAACCCCGGTTGGAACTACTCAAGTATTCTCACCCACTGTTGAGATCCTGGCCCACTCAACTTACAATACTCAAGGGACGTTAAATCCCATCATCCCACCACCTGGATCTCAATCCATCCCAAATCTAGGGATGAATCCTCAAAGCTCGACGCTAAGAGTCCTTTGGAAACACAACTTCACTACTAAAAATTTGTTAATAGACATCGCCCATTAGACATCAGTTTATTGGCCACCGATGTAAAAAAGTACTTTCAACATCGCTCAAAATAAAAACGATGTGTATGGCTATTCAGACATCACTTTCTAACACAACTGATATCTAATATAAGCTCTAAGAAAATAAACACGCCCTTAACTCTTTCATTTCCCCGCATCTATTTTAAGTCATATATATTTTCCCCTTCACCAAATATTCCCCACTTACACAAATTTTAGTTCCCCCAAATCAACACACCCTCTCTAAAGCTTAAAACTAAAATTGAAATCCAAAATAAACATATCATCTATCATCAAATCTTACTATCTCATTCTCATCCCGACTTTCTTAGCCCACCTCTCTCTTCCCAACCCCTCTCCGACGAACCCAACTTCCTCTCACTCTCCCCCCATATCTCTCTCTCTCTCTCTTAATTGAATATGCAATCATTAGAATAAGCTTAAAATTCAATCGAAGCTATTTGAAATTCAATTGAATCTAGAAACTCAATTGAATCTCGGAGCTCTCAACTCCGACGCTTTGTTTGAATTGAAGTGGGTAATGATTTGTTCAAAGTGAAGTGAGTAAGAATGTAATCCTTAATTATTTTTGAATCCCAATTGAGGATTTTTGGACTTAATTTTTTTTCTTACTTTTGATACAGGTATGAGACGAATAAAGACTTGTTTGCTCGAAAGCTTCAACTGATAATTATTTTTTTGTTAATTTTATTTTATTATGATTTATTTTTTTTGTTAATTTTATTTTATTATGCTTTATTGTGTAGTTTGTTTATTAAAAAGTTATTTACATTTGAAATTTATACGAGTCTGCTTGATTGTATAAATTAGGTATTATAGGTATCAGTAATGTTAGAATCCAGAAGTAAACTTCCTATTGCTGAGCTGACATATTGCGCCTATTGAAGGAGAACAATATTTTGATTGTTTGCTGGGAGAGGAGTTGTGGAAAGACTACACTGGTTAGATTTCTTGGATTAGAAATGGAGGTAGATGGTACTGAAATATTTTTGTTGTATATCAGATGAACAATCATTTATATTATGTTAATTGAATATCCAGTTGATCTCAAGGTACACCCTCCTCTGTAAATTAATACTCGTTAAATTAATTTATTTTCTATATATACAATATTGACATTGTAATATATCTTCTCGGTCCATAATATTGGTATAGCTAATTTGTGCACACCTTTGATTTATGCTTGCACGTATTTTAGAGTTTAAATCGATAAATAATTAATGGAGATATTGTGAAAACAATCTGCGATTAATATAAATAATCAAAGAAGTGTGTGCGTGCATAAACGAAATCAAACGGAGGAAGAAAAGATATAAACAGAAGAGAGATCCTCGAGTCCAGTTGAAACTGTCTCCTTAAAGCTATTTCGCCTCTCACCGTATGTGCGAGTCGATAGCCTCCCGGGATAAAACGAGGTAGCGGCGGCGTTACGGATAACGAGCACCTTCAGCGAGCTTGAACGGGCACGAAACTATCACCGAGAGAGAGAGATTTGTGTTTAGAGGCGAATATGTTTTTGGTGTGTCTAACCCTAATGCCTTAGAGGTGTTTATATAGGTGTAAATAGACTTGTGCGCTACTCTTTTCCATAATTAAATATCATTAATTATAGAATCGGTGTAATACTTGCAAGCTACTCTATTCCATAAATAATCTGAAATAGAATCAGATTAAATATATCAAGACATACACCATATCAATTAATCTGAAACAAAATCAAATTAATTTAAGCCATAATATTTGAGCCAAATTCTAATGGAAAATAATAATTTCCATTATTAAGAGAATATCATCATATCTCACACATCTTTTAGTCATAATGCTCAAAAATACGACTTACCAATATGGGACTTATACCCATATTTTCCAACAATCCCCCACATGGGTGAGATTGGTGATCTTAGTAGCACACACCAGACAGACAGACAGACAGACACGGAGTTTGACTTGGTGATAGTTTCTTCGATCAGATATAGCATACGATAGGTAGAGAATGCTCCTTGAACCTTCGCTCGAGTAAGCATACCGACTTTACTGGTAGACAGTAGACGTGCTTGTCCTTGAACTGTTCGACCGTTTATGTAAACGATGATATACTTATCACTATATCATTTCTGACTCGTTCAGCTCTCATGAGTATGTCCATTTTGGCCATGGAACATCGTCCTGGTTCTGCAGAAGTTTCTAAAGAATTGTGCCTCGCAATTCTCCTTTGAAGCGGCCCCACTTCTCTCCCACATAGGTGATCTTTATCTTATAGAGTAACCCGCGTTTACTCAACTGAATTCCATGCGTTCACTCCTGAGCTCCATGTATTCATCAAAGATCATTAAAGGCTCAAAGCTTAACCTCGTACCTTACGGGTCTCACTGTTTCCTCATCATAGGAACAGGCCAGGGGTTACCCCCACAGTGATTTGGTCATCATGATTTAGTTGTCCCATTGAACCAAGTTCTTGGGATCTCCAGTCACCAATGGTTGGGTGTCCACCATGATGCCGTTAAGCAATAGGCTTAAGGCCCATCCCTCTCGATGATTTCTCAACCACTTCTCTTGATAACCCTTTGGTTAGTGGATCCGCGATATTATCCTTTGACGGTATATAGTCAATAGTGATAATTCCGGTTGAGATCAATTGTCTAATGGAACTGTGTCGTCGTCGTATATGACGAGACTTTCCACTATACATCGTGCTCTGTGCTCTGCCAATAGCAGATTGACTATCACAGTGAATCCCTATTGTAGTTACAGGCTTTGGCCTTCTTGGAATATCCTCCAGAAACTGACGTAGATATTCAGCCTCTTCGGCGCATTTATCTAGTGCCACAAACTCAGCTTCCATCGTGGAATGAGTTATCACCGTTTGTTTTGAGGATTTCCATGATATTGCCGCTCCAGCTAATGTAAACACATAGCCACTCGTAGACTTAAGTGCTTTCTTGCTAGATATCCAATTTACGTCAGTATATCCTTCTAATACTGCTGGGTATCTGCCATAGTGCAGTCCATAGTCTCGAGTTCCCCTCAAGTACCTTAGTACCCTTATAATCGCTTTCCAGTGATCAGCTCCCGGATTACTCGTAAACCTACTCAACTTGCTAATTGAGTATGCAATGTCTGGTCTTGTACAACTCATGAGGTACATCAGACTACCAATTATCCTCGAGTATTCCAATTGGGAAACAACTACACCTTTGTTCTTGGATAGGTGCAAAGTCATATCCACAGGTGTCCTAGCTTTCTCAAAGTCATCCTTAAGAAACTTCTCAAGGATCTTGTCAACATAATGTGGTTGACTTAATGCGAGACCCTCTGATGTTCTAGAAATTTGAATTCCCAGAATTACATTTGCTAGTCCCATATCTTTCATGTCGAACCTTGATTTCAACATGTCCTTTGTAGATTTGATAACTTTATCATTGCTTCCAGCAATAAGTAGATCATCTACATATAGTGTCATCATGACATAGCCATTGTCATTCTCCTTGACATAGCTGTTCTCGTTATCCTTGTAATAGTCACAACTATCACATTCATTGATTTTGAAACCATTGGCCAGCACGACCTCATCAAATTTTTCATGCCATTTCATAGGCGCTTGTTTCAAACCATACAATGATTTCACCAATCTACACACTTTCCTTTCTTGTCCTGGGACAACAAACCCTTCAGGTTGTTCCATATAGATTTTTTCATCTATGTCTCCATTTAGGAAAGCTGTTTTCACATCCATTTGATGTACAGTTAGATTACGCATTGCAGCAATAGCAAACATCATCCTTATGGACGTTATTCTCGTTACAGGAGAATATGTATCAAAGTAATCAAGGCCTTTTTGTTGCTTGTATCCTTTAATTACAAGTCTGGCCTTATACTTATCAATAGTGCCATCAGTTTTCAACTTCTTCTTGAAAACCCACTTGCTACCTAATGGTTTGCAACCAGTTGGCAAGTCCACTAATTCCCAAGTATGATTTTGCATAATTGAATCAACTTCATTCTTGATGGCCTCTTTCCACATAGGCCCATCAGGTGAGGTAACCGCCTCCTTATAAGTTTTTGGGTCACCTTCTTCGAGCAAATAGGTCATAAAATCAGACCCATAGGATTTCTCCGTTCGTTGTCTTTTGCTCCTTCTCACTACCCCCACATTTTCGTCTTCACTTTCGTCACTCTCATTATCGTCATCTACAGACTCATGAGATTGTTTAGACGTCATATGTTGTTGGTTTCCTGGATTACAGGGAAACATCGTCTCAAAAAATGAGGCATTTCTTGATTCCATAATGGTATTCTTTTGAATATTAGGAATCTTGGATTCATGAACAAGAAACCGATATGCAGTGCTGTGTGGAGGATATCCGATGAAGACACAATCCACAGTCTTAGGACCTATCTTCACCTTCTTCGGTGTAGGGATCAGTACCTTTGCAAGGCACCCCCACACTTTCAGGTGTTGGTAACTTGGTTTCTTTTTCTTCCACATTTCATAAGGACTTACATCCTTATTCTTGCGCATCGTAATATTTAAAATATTATTTGCGCTTAAGATGGCTTCTCCCCACATCGATTGTGGGAGCCCAGAGCTTAACAACATCGCATTCATCATCTCTTTCAGAGTGCGATTCTTCCTTTCAGCCACACCATTTGACTGAGGGGAGTATGGTGCAGTGACCTCATGGATTATACCATGTTGTGAACAGAATTCTCCAAACGGTTCAACATATTCACCTCCACGATCACTTCGTATCGTTTTGATTTTCTCAGTTTGTTGTGTCTCAACTTCTTCCTTATAGATTTTAAATTTATCTATAGCTTCGTCTTTGCTTTTTAACAAATATACATAGCAGTATTTTGTACAATCATCAATGAATGTAATAAAATACTTGTTTCCTCCTCTTGTTGGAGCGAATTTTAAATCACATATGTCGCTATGTATTAGGTCTAGCACTTTGGTGTTCCTTTCCACACGTTTAAATGATGATCTCGTTAATTTTGCCTCAACACAAGTCTCACACTTATGTTTTGGATCGATAGTAAGTTTAGGTATGTATTCTTTTGCACTTAAACATCGTAAAATGTCATAATTTACATATCCTAATCTAGCATGCCATAAATTAGGAGACTCAAGCAAGTAAGCAGAAGAATTCTTCATTTCATTATCGTCCTTAACGGACATTACATTGAGCTTAAAAAGCCCATCAGTTAAATAACCCTTGCCTACAAACATACCACTCTTAGACAAAATAACTTTATCTGACTCTATTACAATGCGAAAGCCATGCTTATTCAACAGAGAACCAGACACAAGGTTCTTGCGAATATCAGGCACATAAAGTACATTCTTCAAAGTCAGATTCTTCCCAGAGGTCATCTTCAGGATCACCGTGCCTTCACCCTCAATGGTAGAAGTTGCTGAATTCCCCATGTAGAGCTTCTCACCAGCATCGGAAGCTTTGAGGCTAGAGAAAACCGCCTTGTCTGAGCAAACATGCCTAGTAGCACCAGTATCAATCCACCATTCACGTGGATTAGAACCGACCAGGTTCACTTCAGAGACCGTAGCACAGAGGTCTATGTCACCCATCTCCTTGGAGATATTCTCTACCATGTTTGCTTCTTTCTTCTTGTTGGGATTCTTGGGCTTCTTGCAGTCAGAAGACCTATGACCAACTTTATCACAGTTGTAGCACTTCCCTTGAAATTTCGACTTCGAAATCCCTCCCTTGGGTGCCAGCTTTGCCCCTTTACCAGAATTAGCCTTCTTGGGCTTGGAGCTTTGAGCATGCTCCACCATGTTTGCCTTCTCAGTGGCAACGTTAACTTTCTTCTCGGACCCTCTGTTGTCTTCTTCAATACGAAGTCTAACAATAAGATCCTCCATAGACATCTCCTTTCGCTTGTGCTTAAGGTAGTTCTTGAAATCTTTCCATCCAGGTGGAAGCTTTTCAATAACAGCAACAACTTGGAAAGACTCACTTATGACCATTCCCTCAGCATGAATGTCATGAATGATCACCTGCAGTTCCTGCACCTGACTGACCACAGTCTTAGAGTCTGCCATCTTATAATCAAGAAAGCGGCCAACAATCCACTTCTTTGCCCCCGCGTCCTCGGTTTTATACTTATGGTCAAGTGACTCCCATAAGACCTTAGCTGTTGGCTTCGCGCTATATACGTTATACAACGAGTCAGACAAACAATTTAACACATAGTTCCGACAGATGTAGTCGGAGTGCTTCCAAGCATCAGCAGCATACACAGTCTGCATGTTACTCTCAACAGTGAGCAACGGTGGTTCTTCCTTAAGGAAGCGATCCATATGCAACGTGGTCAGATAAAAGTGCATCTTTTGTTGCCAACATTTGAAGTTCGTTCCGTTGAACTTCTCAGGTTTTTCAGCATGTGCAGCAGGCACAGTTGGCATAACAGGTGCAGCAGGCACCACGGGTGGAACAGATGGTACGTGCGTCTGTACTACAGGTGTATGCACACCAGTAGGCACCGCATGTATGATCGGAGGAGTGAATCCTGCCGATATCTGTCCAAGAGGAACACTAAACTGTCCAATGACAGTGTGTCCCACAGGCACATATCCCGAAGGCACATGTCCAACAGGCGTTTGACCCCCATCAGATCGTACGATCCGTGCGTTAGGGTTAATCGGCTGCTGGTGAACCCCATCAGATCCAGTGATCTGTGCGTTGGGATCAGCCGTCATGTTCATCGAATCGTTCACAGTTTGGTTCTCCATCGATCTGTTACTCAACAAAACAAGCAGATACAGATGTATCAGTCACAGATGTATATAAAATAAATAGCTTTAAGATTGTGAAAACAATCTGCGATTAATACAAATAATCAAACAAGTGTGTGCGTGAGTAAACGAAATCAAACGGAGGAAGAAAAGATATAAACAGAAGAGAGATTCTCGAGTCCAGTTGAAACTGTCTCCTTAAAGCTATTTCGCCTCTCACCGTATGTGCGAGTCGATAGCCTCCCAGGATAAAACGAGGTAGCGGCGGCGTTACGGATAACGAGCACCTTCAGCGAGCTTGAACGGGCACGAAACTATCACCGAGAGAGAGAGATTTGTGTTTAGAGGCGAATATGTTTTTGGTGTGTCTAACCCTAACGCCTTAGAGGTGTTTATATAGGTGTAGATAGACTTGTGTGCTACTCTTTTCCATAATTAAATATCATTAATTATGGAATCAGTGTAATACTTGCAAGCTACTCTATTCCATAAATAATCTGAAACAGAATCAGATTAAATATATCAAAACATACACCATATCAATTAATCTGAAACAAAATCAAATTAATTTATGCCATAATATTTGAGTCAAATTCTAATGGAAAATAATAATTTTCATTATTAAGAGAATATCATCATATCTCACACATCTTCTAGTCATAATGCTAAAAAATATGACTTACCAATATGGGACTTATACCCATATTTTCCAACAGATATTACTATACTTGTATATTTTTGTTTATTTTTTAAATAAATGTTTGTTAAATTTGTCTTTATGGGTATACTGGTTAATCTTTTGATATATGTTTGATCGATTGTACATTTTTTAATGTATCTTGTTAGTGTCTGAGTAAGGGGGGAAACTAAGTTGTTATTATGTCATTAAAGTTTCACTAGTTTGAATATATGTTTCTCTTAGAACTGTGACGCTCTTTGGGTTCGGTGGAGAATGCAACGGATATAAAGATTCAAATATGGGATTTAGGTTTTCTTCGTGTGTGTTTTAGTCCGCGATAATATTAATTTTGTTGATCTTCGTGGTGAATGTGTTTGGAAATATTTCAAGCATGATTAGTTATCTTCAAATATGGGGACAAGCTTAGATATATATTTGTGTTGGGGTCTTTGAGATTTAGAATTTGGTTAGGTACTTCTCCTAAGTCCTGACCATAAGACCCCTTTAATTGGACCTATCCTGCTCACCTTAGGTGGATGGAGAGAAAGGCCTCGTGTCTTTTCCTTTTTATCGGGATAGAATTAGCAACTTATTCTAAAACTCAAAAACTTGTAAGAAGTAAAGATTCTCTCTAATATATTTGTTTCTCAGTTAAAGTCTAAATGAGATGTACAATTTGGATTGACTATATTTTATGCCTCACTGCTTACATGACATATATGTATGCATGTCTCACCACCAGGTATAATATTTTTTAGTATATGTATGCATATGCTTCATAATCTGATGTACCTTTATAGTTTCAGGTTTCTAATTACGGGGTCTGAGCTTTCTTGGATTAGAGATGGAGGTAGATGGTATTGAAAAGAAAGAAGGGCCAATATTTAGAGATATCGGAAGATACTACTGTGAATATTGTGGTATTTGTTGCGCCGAGAAGTCTCTCATCCTCTCTCATATACTATCTCACCACCAGGTATAATATTTGTTTATCTTCTTCTCTGTATCATCAAGTGTATAGTTATATAAAATAGAGAATTCACATCCTTTTACTAGAAACATAAATTCTAGCTTTATGATGCATACTCAAATTGAATTTTAAACAGTATAAGACTAGCTTACATTATCTAAATTGTTTACACTAAATTGTCTATTTGGTTAACTTGTAACTATTTTGTATCAAATTCCCTTGAAGGTCGATTCCATGAGCGCACATATTCACTAAATTTCTTGTGCGATTTTGTTTTTATTAGGATGAAGTGAATGAAAGAGCGGCAGCTGAGAATGAGGAAAAAGAAGGACTAAAGTCCAATACATGTGATGAATGTGGTTTAAGTTTCCAAAAGCCCTCTCACTTAAAACAGCACATACAGAGCCATTAGCTCGAGGTCAACATGTTACCTTGTTTATAAGTACATCATCGCATCGTCTTAACTTTGGAAAATTGTTTGTATGATATTATTCATTGTGTGTATACCTTTTTCTGTTATGTATTTGTGTCTTTAAATCGGTCATAATGATGTCAGATCTTTTATATTTTTCGTAGCTTGTGCAATACTAGCAGCATTAACAAATGTAGATCTTGGTTTAAGCTACATTTTTGTGCTTAGTAGGGACTGAAATATATTTGATTGTTCCATTTTTTTAATGTTCCATATTTACATCAGTTAAAAGAAATAAATCTTGCAGGGTTATAAGTTGCTTCGAGTGATGGAAATAAATTTGAACGTGTCACGTGAAACATTGGATCCTACAGAAGAACTCCAAAATATGAGAGGCATTAGCGTCTACCTTGAATGGATTAGTATCAGGCAGGGGGGCCTTCTGAGAAGCTCCATCAAGTGAGCCTCAGTCACGTGCAGTTTCTCTCTTGAGGTTTCAGTGACTTATGTTTGTTTTTGTAGAAGTGTTGCAAGGAATGAATTTTGCAGGTTTATGAGTTGCTTGGAGTAATATAAGTTATTTTGAATGTTTCGCGTGAAGCATTGGATCCCACAGAAGCACTCCAAATGCAAGAGGCATAATCAACTACCTTGAATGGATTAGTATCAGGCAGGGGGCCGCCTCAGAAGCTCGAATTGCACTGGTGTCCAAATTTTGGAGTAGTTTCTGAGTTTTGTACGGATAAATGTTCCGTAAAATATTTAATTTTGACTTTGTTTGTACTTGAAGTATTGTTGTACTATGTAGTTTAGATATGATAAGTGTAGTTGCCAATCGGATGGATTAGATAATATAAGTAGATAGTCTATATTTGATGACTTAAGGAGTTTTTGGTTTGTTGGAGGTTTAGTAATGATAAAAAGAATTTTACGGTTTGATTTGGTCCCGTGTTTATTTTTTGGTGGATTTTTGTTTTGGAATATGTTTTAAATTTAGCATTTGGTATATTTTGGTGTAAATAATACAATCAGCAGAGGATAATGTATAGCCAACAGACATCAGTTGAGATATACAACTTCTGAAAACTGATGTTACTTGTCCCAAACATATCAGATCTAGTTAAGAAACAGATGTCTGATCAAACCTCTAACATCGGTTTTCATTTATATGTGATGTGAAAAGGTAACTTTGACATTAGTTGAATGTTTAAAAATGATGTTAATGCTGATTTTTATCTTGTAAATTAAATGTAAAAGTTCATAATTAGATCATATTAAAGCTATATAGAAAAAGTTGTAATGTAGTTTTTGTTTAGAAATATAGAATATACATCGGGTTTCTATTAGGAACCGATATTAAAGTTGTTACTAGACATCAATTCACAATCGATGTTATATGGGGGTACCTTTCTCTACACCCACGTAGACATCGGTTGGAAAAACTTTTAACATCAGTTACTGACCGATGTCTATTGACATTTTTCTAGTAGTGCTTGTGGGATTTGAGATGCCAATTGTGGTACATACTACACCAACAAATCCCACTTAAGGGATGCCATTGCATCATGAGGTTGGAGGAAGTAGGTTACCACCGCCACACCAACCATAACCATGGAACAAGCCTAATAATATTAGAGGTTTAACTCCATATAATGATGAACGAGATTTTTCCACTCCCCATACAACTAAGGAGAGCGACCAATCAACTGAAGAGGACACTCATCATATGAGGAGATATAGAGACAAGGATCCCGTTGGAGGGAGGCGTCCCAACCCACGGGAAACTCAAAGGATAAAATCCCAAACTTTTGAGAAAAGGATACGTGCTCATGAGGAGGAGATTTGAAGCTCAAAAAAGGCATGAAAGCTATTCAGATCGGGCGGCCACCAAGGCCCAATAGGGATGAAAGAGTTAGGAGAGCAACCTAAGTCATTAACTTGGAAGGGACTCATTGGAGAAGAACAACAGATGTTCCTCGGGTTAACCATCTCGAACTAATGCCCCTTGAAGATCCTGATGATCCGACTCCGCCTTTCACAGTGGAGATCATGAATGCCCATATTACAAAAAAGTTTTAGATTCCCACTATAAAAGCCTATGATGGGACTGGAGATTCGGCAAATCATGTGAGAAC
The DNA here is from genome assembly GCF_009905375.1 of Apium graveolens. Lineage (NCBI taxonomy): Eukaryota > Viridiplantae > Streptophyta > Magnoliopsida > Apiales > Apiaceae > Apium > Apium graveolens. The sequence goes on along the minus strand of NC_133652.1, from coordinate 132,103,709 downwards.
TTTCTCCAATTCACTGTTGCTGCAACTCGTGAATGATGCGATTAAGTGTAGGGCGTTCTGATAAGTGGCATTTTATACCACTTAGAACATCTTAAAATGGCTTAAATTGGTGTCTTGAAATCAAGTATTTTGTGTATTTGATGCGTTTTTCTAGTGTTCATGCATTTCAGGGTATTAGTTGCATTTCGGGGGAGGAATCATCAAGAATAAGCCTTGGCATGTGTTCACCATTGCGAGAGGAAAGGAACGGGCAGATTACAGCGAAGAAACAGAGCAAACTTGGATTTTTTCCAGTAGAGGCCTGCGCGCCCGCGCGGCTATGCTGAGCGGCCGCGCAGCAACCTGCGCGCCCGCGCAGCTATGCTGAGCGGCCGCGCAGGGTCGGGAATTTTGCTGAATTATTTTAGACTTCTACTTCTGTTTGGCTTCCAACTTCTATGTAATCTGAGTTTTAATGGACTATTATATAAGTAGATTTGAGACGTTTTCACAGGGAAATTAAGAAGAAGAAGATTGTGTTTTACGCAAAAAGCGAAGGGGATACCAAGGAGAAGACCTAGAAGCACAGAACAACTCCAAAAAAGAAGATCTTGTTTTCAACTTGTGATTCTTTGAATTAGTTGTAACTCTGGAAGCTCGTTTTCGTTCTTGTTGAACCTACATCTCGTTTATTCGTACTTTGATTATTATTTAGTTTATTAAGACCTTGTTTATACCATGCTTTCATTGAAACCCATGGTGACGATGAGTTCGATTATGGGCTAATCGTTGTCATGGGATTCTAGCGGATTTACTTATGGATTTCAATAATTAATTGTTTCGATATCTTGGTGTGTGGTGATTGATTGATATCCTAGTATTGGTTGTGCTTATTCGTCTTATGTGCGTAGCTAACATATAAGATAGCGTGTTAATCTCTATTGAAGCGATAGTGAATATAGAGGTTTAGAACTTGCCATGCTAGCATAGGTTCATGTATTTATTATGCATGATTCGTAGGTAACTCTAACCGTTTTACTTGCCCTATGTAATCAAGATAGATAACTTGTTCTTAAACTGTTATGTTGTCAAATTCTATAGACATATAGGGTCTCAATATAATTGGTGCCTATTCAGCTTCTATCTCTTTTGTGGATGTTTGGTAGAATGGTACTCGTGCAACGAAAGTTGGCGTTTATCAGTTTCGTGTTATCTGATTAGTGTCCTCACCATCACATGCTAAGGTTAAGAATAATAAGGCTATTGAATGAAGTATTTAATGAAGTTAGAATCCCATGTTTATCATATATATTAATTTAACCTCAATTCTCTTAGTTAATGTTATTTAGTATAATCTCTTAGTTTAATTAAAACCCAATTTGTTATTTGTCTTAGCATTGAGCGATAACCATACATTGTTGCATAGGTGCATAAATTGAACTTAACCTAAACCAGTCTCTGTGGGAACGAACTAGAAAATATTCTATAATACTTGCGAACGCGTATACTTGCGTGAATATTAGCGCGTGTTTTCGCCCTAACAAGTTTTTGGCGCCGCTGCCGGGGACTCGGTGTTAATTTTTAGTTTATGTGCTTGTCATCAGTGGTCGTTAAAGTTCACTGACTCAGATTCTTTTACTTACACGGTTTATTTGTTTGTGTTTCAGGTACTCATTACAATGGGAGATCCAGCAGCACGAACGAAAGCCTTGATGGATTTTTCTCAACCCAAAATCAATGACATTCAATCTAGCATTATCCGGCCAGCTATCACAGCTAATACCTTTGAGATCAAGCCTGGCATAATTCAATGGGTACAGACTTCAGTCCAGTTTGGGGGTTCTCCAACGGAAGATCCCAATACACACATTAGGGATTTTATTGAAGTATGCGACACCTTCAAGTTCAACGGTGTTTCCGCAGATGCTGTAAAGCTGAGACTATTCCCATTCCCTTTGAGGGACAAGGCTAAGAGCTGGTTACACTCTCTACCAGCTGGTTCGATTACTACTTGGGAAGATCTTGCTCAGAATTTTCTTACTAAATTCTTCCCTATGGCGAAGACAGCTGCAATGAGGAACGCTATTACTTAATTTGCGCAGCAAACGGGAGAATCGCTAAGTGAAGCTTGGGAGCGCTACAAGGAGATGCTTAGGAAGTGTCCTCATCATGGAGTTCCTGATTGGATGATCATCACTTGTTTTTACAATGGGTTGGGAGCACAGTCCAGACACATGCTCGATGCATCATCAGGCGGAGCATTATGGGCAAAGAGCTATAAGGAAGCTTATGATCTAATTGAACTGATGACTGCTAATGAATATCAGTATCCAACCCAGAGATATCCACAGGGCAAGGTAGCAGGAGTTCTTGAAGTGGATACAGCTACGGCTATCACTGCTCAACTAAAGGCGTTGTCTATGAAGATCGATTCTCTGGCTAACTATGGTGTTAAGCAGATAATAAGTGTTTGTGAGCTGTGTGCAGGTCCGCATGCGACAGAGCAATGCGCTATATCTAGCGACTCAGCTCAGTTTGTGAGCAACTTTCAGAGATCGCAACAACCAGTTCCAGACACTTATCATCCTGACAACTGGAATCATCCTAACTTCAGCTGGAGCAACAATCAGAATGTGATGCAACAGCCGTTCCAGCCGTTTGGAAATAAGCTGTTCAACTCTCTTGGTTTTCAGCAACAACTCCAACTTCAACAACAAACTCATGATGCAGGTCTATCTTCGAATGAAAAATCTGAATTAGAGGAGTTGAGGCTTATGTGCAAAAACCAGGCTCTTATATGCCAAAGCCAAGCTGTTTCTATCAAGACTCTGGAGAACCAAATAGGGCAAATTGCTAATGCCTTATTGAATCGACCACCAGGAACGCTTCATAGTGATACAGAAGCCAATCCAGGAAAGAGGGAAGTTGAAGAACATGTGAACGCCATCACCTTAAGGTCTGGAAAGGTCGCAAGCCCCCAAATTCAGCAAGACGAAGAGCCTGAAAAATCTCAAGATTCAGAAAATGTAGTTGTGGCTGAAGAAGATGTGCAGAAGGAAGTAGAGGTGGAACCAAGGAAGACTACTGTGGAACACACTCCTCCTGAGGGTAATACAGGGGAGAAACAGATCTATCCTCCACCTCCTTTTCCTAAAAGGCTGCAGAAGAAAAAGCTGGATAAGCAGTTTGAGAAGTTTCTGGAGGTGTTCAAGAAACTTCATATCAACATACCTTTCGCTGAAGCTCTTGAACAGATGCCTAGCTATGCGAGGTTTATGAAAGGTATTCTCTCTCGGAAAGTGAAGCTCGATGACTTAGAGACCGTTGCTCTAACGGAGGAATGCAGTGCTGTGCTGCAACAGAAGTTGCCTCCGAAGCTTAAAGATTCTGGAAGGTTCACTATTCCTTGCACCATCGAAAACTTGTCGTTCGACAAGTGTTTATGTGATTTAGGAGCTAGCATCAATCTGATGCCCTTAACTATCTTCAAGAAGCTTGGTCTGCCTGAGCCGAAACCAACATACATGTCATTGCAACTAGCTGACCATTCCATCGCTTATCCACGAGGTATAGTGGAAGATGTCTTGGTCATGGTGGATAAACTCTTCTTCCCTGCTGACTTTGTAATTCTTGATTTCGAGGAAGATAAGAAGATTCCCATTATCTTGGGAAGACCATTCTTGGCTACAGGCCGAACTATGATCAATGTGCAAAAAGGAGAGCTTACGATGAAGGTTCATGATCAGAAGGTCACTTTCAATGTGTTCAGGGAAATAAAATTACCCACAGCTAAAGAGGAGTGCTTTAAAGTAGAGCAAATTCAGGTTTTGAATGCACCTCTGTGGAAGAGGAAGTTGGATGTGCCATTCGATTCTCTTGGGTTAGCAGAGCTGAAAATTTCTCAGGAGCGTCTCGAGTCGTCTATTGAAGATGCTCCTACACTTGAGCTCAACCCACTACCAAATCACTTGAGTTATTCATTCTTAGGTGCACCCCCTGACAAGGGGTTGGGATATATCTTTGATGATGTAGAGGGTAGCCGAACGAATCCTCCTATGCCTATAGATGGTTCTTCTCATGTGCAACAGATAGTTGATATGACTGGTGTTGGTGATGAGCAGTACAGGCGAGTAACTAGGCGTATGGAGGCCATGCACGATATTCACCGTCATTTTGCTGCAGATTTGACACATGCTTTCGGTACTGTTGTTCGAGACACTGGTGGAGAGGTTGATTGGCCACCTGATCCTCCACCCGACGAGGGTGAATCTCCCGCTAATTAGGTATGCCTGAAATCCTTATTATTGCCTTCAATGAGGACATTGAAAATTTTAAGTATGGGGGTGGTAGTTAAGGAATATTGTGTGTGTGTCATTTAGTTGCATATTCATGATTAGTTTAGTTCATATAGTTGCATAATTTATGCCATATAGTTTTTTTTTAGGAATGTCATGTAGCTCATGCATTTACCATGATCTCTTTTACAATGATTTATCGACTGAATTGTGATATTGATGTGAGTGTAGTGATAGCATTAAAGTGATATTAAGTTGTGTAGGTTGATATGCATGCTAGAAATAATTGTAAGTCCACTAAGTCTTAGAGAATGCGAAAGGGCTAGATTGTGTTATGATTTGGTTGTTTTCAAGGTCAATCTACTTATTATGCTTAGAAATCGATTATAGGTTTTTAGTGATAAAGACATGAAAAAGAAAAATTTTGGAGAAAAACATATGGAAGTTGTTGCTAGTTGTGGCTAGGCGTCAAATGGCTAGTAGCCGGCTCGCGTATGTTGCGAGTAGTCTAGGGTTGAGCAAGATGGAGCGAAACGCACTTGCTCAGAAATTAAAAAAAAAAAAAAATTTGCATAATTGATCAAGAGTGGGCTCTTTGGTATTCGAGTTATTAAGTTCTTAGGGGACTTTGTGCCTAGCGATCTAAGGCTTTTAGAGTCTGGGATCCGCTAACCTAACGCTCGTTACATGGATATCATTGTATAAGTCTTTTGTGGACCTCACTCATTGCACGGTCAAATAAGCATCTGAGTTGTAAATAAAAAGCACGATTCCGTAGTAAGCTCCAGAGTTCTTGTAGTGTTGTATATCACTTTGTGCCTGGAATTTTTATTCTTTGTATAATCGTAGGATTGCCTTGAGGATAGTCTAGTCATAGTAATTGGTCTAGTTCCGAAGCATATCTGTTAAGCATTTGCACACACCACGTTTTTGGCTGTATGTCCGTTTGCATGAGTTTATTGATCTTTAGTTGTCTAACTGCATTCGTTGAGATGTGGCAATTTGGTTGATTAATTGTAGTAAGGGGGATCGCTGCATTTTCATATAGATTGTATTCATTCATATCTTTATTTGTTTTTGAGTCTGTGACGCTTGAGGGCAAGCATCGATTTAAGTTTGGGGGTGTGATAAGTGGCATTTTATACCACTTAGAACGTCTTAAAATGGCTTAAATTGGTGTCTTGAAATCAAGTATTTTGTGTATTTGATGCGTTTTTCTAGTGTTCATGCATTTCAGGGTATTAGTTGCATTTCGGGGGAGGAATCATCAAGAATAAGCCTTGGCATGTGTTCACCATTGCGAGAGGAAAGGAACGGGCAGATTACGGCGAAGAAACGGAGCAAACTTGGATTTTTTCCAGTAGAGGCCTGCGCGCCCGCGCAGCTATGCTGAGCGGCCGCGCAGCAACCTGCGCGCCCGCGCAGCTATGCTGAGCGGTTGCGCAGGGTCGGGAATTTTGCTGAATTATTTTAGACTTCTACTTCTGTTTGGCTTCCAACTTCTATGTAATCTGAGTTTTAATGGACTATTATATAAGTAGATTTGAGACGTTTTCACAGGGAAATTAAGAAGAAGAAGATTGTGTTTTACGCAAGAAGCGAAGGGGATACCAAGGAGAAGACCTAGAAGCACAGAACAACTCCAAAAAAGAAGATCTTGTTTTCAACTTGTGATTCTTTGAATTAGTTGTAACTCTGGATGCTCGTTTTCGTTCTTGTTGAACCTACATCTCGTTTATTCGTACTTTGATTATTATTTAGTTTATTAAGACCTTATTTATACCATGCTTTCATTGGAACCCATGGTGACGATGAGTTCGATTATGGGCTAATCGTTGTCATGGGATTCTAGCGGATTTACTTATGGATTTCAATAATTAATTGTTTCGATATCTTGGTGTGTGGTGATTGATTGATATCCTAGTATTGGTTGTGCTTATTCGTCTTATGTGCGTAGCTAACATATAAGATAGCGTGTTAATCTCTATTGAAGCGACAGTGAATATAGAGGTTTAGAACTTGCCATGCTAGCATAGGTTCATGTATTTATTATGCATGATTCGTAGGTAACTCTAACCGTTTTACTTGCCCTATGTAATCAAGATAGATAACTTGTTCTTAAACCGTTATGTTGTCAAATTCTATAGACATATAGGGTCTCAATATAATTGGTGCCTATTCAGCTTCTATCTCTTTTGTGGATGTTTGGTAGAATGGTACTCGTGCAACGAAAGTTGGCGTTTATCAGTTTCGTGTTATCTGATTAGTGTCCTCACCATCACATGCTAAGGTTAAGAACAATAAGGCTATTGAATGAAGTATTTAATGAAGTTAGAATCCCATGTTTATCATATATATTAATTTAATCTGAATTCTCTTAGTTAATGTTATTTAGTATAATCTCTTAGTTTAATTAAAACCCAATTTGTTATTTGTCTTAGCATTGAGCGATAACCATACATTGTTGCATAGGTGCATAAATTGAACTTAACCTAAACCAGTCTCTGTGGGAACGAACTAGAAAATATTCTATATTACTTGCGAACGCGTATACTTGCGTGAATATTAGCGCGTGTTTTCGCCCTAACACGTTCCCCAAACTCTTGTAAGAAGACTCAAAGGTGCTATAGTAAGATGCCCCCAAACCCAACTGGAAGTTTCAGGGATGTCAGTCAGGCATTCATTAAACATTTCATTAGTGGAAGGGTGCACAATAATATTTCGGTGTCACTTATGAACCTCGAGCAAGGAGTAAAGGAATCTCTTAGAGATTACATTAACTGGTTCATAAAGGAAGTATTAGAAGTCCCGGATTTGGATGATAAGGTGGTTATGATAACCCTGCAATAAGGAATAAAGAATGAGCATTTTAAGATATCACTGGCCAAATGAGCTCCAGAGAATATGCTACAGCTCCAAGAGAGGGCAGGGAAATTTATCAAAGTGGAAGAGAACATGAAGAAGTTGTAATGAGTAATGAGAACTTAGGAACCAAGAAGTGCATGATTGAACATGAATATGATGTAAATGACAAGTTTCCACGAGCTAACAAGAATTCTGATTAACCTTAAAAAAAGGGGTTCCTGGCCAAAAATTCACTGAATATGCAAGGTTGAATGCTCCAATGAGCGAATCCTGATGGCAATTGAAAAGGATAGAGATGTTCGTTGGCCAAATCCTCTGTAGGCTTATCCCACCAAGCTAGTTAGAAGCAAGTATTGTCGATCCCCCAGGGATGCTGGTCAGGACACTAACAATTTCTGTCAATTGGAGGACAAAAATAAATTCATGATTCGAAGAGGGTGGTTGAGCAAGTACACCAGAGATGGTGAAAGAAACAATAATGTAAGGAGGGACTATGAAGATAGAAGAAGGGATTATGAGGACCAGAGAAGGGATCAAGATGATCAAGAACGAAATCCCCAATCGCGAGGCTCGGTGATCAATGTGATCTTTGGAGGACAAGCTGCTACTGGCCCCTTAAGAAATTTGAGAAAGGATTATGCTCGAGAAGTCATGCACGTAGTTGAAGAAACCCCAAAAAGGGAAAATATTGGAGTGCCATTAGCATTCGAGGACTTTTATTTAGAAGGGGTGAAGTCTCCCCATGATAATCCCTTGGTCATAACACCTATAATATGGAATAGTCCGGTAAAGAGTGTCCTTGTAGACAATGAAGCATCTGTGAACATTCTGTTGTATGAAACCTTTATTAGGATGGGATACACCGAGTCCCGGTTGACCCCAACCGATATTTAAATCTAGAATTTTCAGGAGTTGAGTGTCCAGTCGAGGGAATAATTACATTTTCGTTGACGATGGGTGAGAAGCCAAGGAAAGCCACATAGATGTTGAGTTTTGTGGTAGTTATAGTCGAATTTACTTATAATTCAATCCTTGAAAGGACAAGTATACATGCCTTTAAGGTCTCCCCTTCCTCCTATCACTCAAGAATCAAGTTCTCAACTAAGAATGGGGTAGGAGAGGAGATTGAAGATCAAAAAATGGATATAAGTTGTTATGTGGCCTCTTTAAGAGCTGGTGGAGCTGGGGGCAAGTCCTACCTATCAAAGATATGGATGTCCGTGAAGATGATGAGAAGCGAGGGAAGCTAGCAGAGGATTTAATCTTGATCCCTTTGGCTCCAGAACACCCCAAAAAATAACTTTTATTGGAGCATCATTGGAGAAGTCCCTCAAAGGGAAGTTAGTAAAGTTTTTGCAAGAAAACAATGATGTTTTTGTATGGTCAGCAGCTGATATGTCGGGGAATTGATCCTGAATTGATAACTCGCAAGTTAAAAGTCGTTCCTAATCGGAAGACACTGAAGCAAAAGAACAGAAGTTTTGCTTCTGAAAGACAAGAAGCCACAAAATAAGAAGTAAAAAAGCTCTTAAAGGCCGGTTTCATTGTGGATATACAATTTCCAAAATGGTTGGCAAATCCTGTAATGGTGAAGAAGGACAATGAGAGTGGAGAATGGGCATCTCATCGATCTCAATTATATGTGCCCAAAGGATTATTTTTCTCTGCCTAGAATAGACACAATAATAGATTCCAATGTTGGGAACAATATGTTGAGTTTCATGGATGGATTCAGCGGATACAATCAGATTAATATGCATAAGATGACATCCTAAAGGTATCGCTCATTACTGACTTTGGAGTAGATGACATGTTAGCCAAGAATATTGTAAAAGCATATCATATTGCCCATTTGAGGGATGATTTTGAGATCTTGAGGTATCACAAGATGATTCTGAATCCTGCCAAGTGTACTTTTGGTGTAGGATTCAAGATATTTTTAGGATTGATGGTCTCCAGAAGGGGAATTGAGGCCAATCATGATAAGATAAAGGCCATTTATATATGGAACCTCCAAGTTCTATAAAGGATGGTCAGAAATTCACTTGAATGATTGCTGCTTTGGGAAGGTTCATCTCCAAGTCTGTGACAAGTGTCTGACATTCTTCAAGGCTTTGAAAAAAGTGAAAGATTTTGTTTAGACTGATGAAAGCTAGACAACTTTTGAAGAATTAAAAAAAAATTGGTTCAAAATCCAGAAACCAATCTACGATGTCAGCAAAAATCTACATTGAGCTGTGTTGAACTACTCCATTATAGAAAAGTTTGCTCTAGCCTTGGTTATGGCCTCAAGGAAGTCACGTCCTTATTTCCAAGCGTACAAGATTGAAGTATTGACAAATCAGCCTCAAAGAAACATCATTCACAATCCTAAGGCCAGCAAAAGGCTAATCAAATGGTCATAGAGCTTGGGGAGTTTGATATCAATTATAAGCCTAGGGCTATAATAAAAGCTTAGGCATTAGCTAACTTCGTGGTTGAATGTACCATTATCAACCAAGAAGTCGGGGCAGGGAGATATACCTCAAGGAAGCATGGATAACAAGGATGAAGAAAAGAAAGTTGAGAACAAGGAATTTTGGGTGCTCATGTTTAATGGGCCATCAAAAATAAAATCAAATGGAGCTGGCTTGGTCTTATAGAGCCCCGATGGTTAATTAGATTGAGTATGCCACGAAGTTAGATTTCCTAGCTACGAAGAATGAAGCAGAATATGAAGCTCTCATAGAAGGACTCAGTCTAGTTGGAACCTTGAGGGTCTTTAGAGACTCAAAGCTTGTGGTGTCCCAGATAAATGGAGAATTTGAGGCACTGGATGAAACTATGGCCAAATATGTGTGACTTGTGAGAGCTGTGATGACTCAATTCCATGAATTCCATGTTGAGTATATTCTAAGTGAGAAAAACTCTAAGGCTGACGCGTTATCTAAATTTACCTCCTCGAAAGTAGAAGATAGTTCTGAAGAGTGTACTTCTGTGTTCTGAAAACACGGAGCATTAATGTTAAGCTGGTCGCCCCCATTGGGCTTGGAGGATCATGATAGATCCCAATAAAGCCCACCTTCAAACAAGTTGGCTCTTGGATGATTTGATGGAAGCACGAAGACTGACTGTATGAGCCTTGAGGTACTCTTTAATTGATAGAATCCAATACAAGAGATCCTTTGTGGTTCCTTATCTTAGATGTCTCAGGCCCGACGAGGCACGGTGTAATAACCCCAATTTTTGGGAAATTTTTGAAACCCCTATGAATAGTGTTTTTGCTGAATGAGAAAACTTTTCATGCCACACTATGTAGGGGTTCTGATATGGATATTCTGAGATTTTATTAGTACTTTATATGGGATATAAGTGTATGTAAAGATCGTCAGAATCCAAATCCGAACACTTTGATTTTTCCCGGAAATCCACTAGATACGGAGAGAATTGAGTATAAGGTAACAGGATAAAAAGGATTTAAATTAAAGGATTATAGGAGAGGATCATAAAAGGAATATAATATATTGAGAAAGGTTAAGGGAACCTAAGTAATAAGATCCCGGGTATGATCCCTCAAACGATAAACGAAAACGAAAGTTAAGCGAACCGTATAACAGATCAGCGGTCATTAGGCAAACAATTAGGAAGTTAAGCAAAGGGATTGGAGGAAGTGATGTCACCCAACCAATGAGAAGAGGACAAGGAAGGGAGGATGACATAGCAATGTGATGTAAGCATGACATAGGGAAGGAGGAGGTGTGGTTGGTTTATAACCACACAAATATAAGGTTATTAAGGTAATTAACCAAAAACAAAACAAAAAAACAACCAAGCTAAGCCAAACAAATCAAAAAACACACAATCATTTCATTCTCATCATCTTGCTCTCGGCTTTTCATCTTTTTCAAGGGCAAGAATTTCAAAAATCAAGTTCCAAGCATTGTTAAATCACAAGGTAATTATCTAAGCTTCCTTGTACATAGATATGGATATGCTATAAGTTTAAGCTCCTAATTCCTTCACAATCTCTTCCAATAAATCAAGGAAGAAGATGGTGAATAGTAACCTTCAAGAAATAACTTTAGTTTTCTTGAATTTTTATGAAAGATTAAGGTTATACAAGCAAGGATCAAGGTTCTTTTAGGCATTCAAAGCTCTTGGGTTGTGTTAGGAAGCTTCAAGGAGGTATAAACAACTTTCACCTTTAACTTATAGTTTGAACTTTGAGTTTTGATGAGTTTATGGATGGATTAATGTATATATAGAAATATCCATGTATGTATAGCAAGATCCATGTATGTTAGATAGTTTGGTTGGATTTGTGGTGATTTTGGATATGAATCTTGGTTAATGGTTAATGAATCTTAAGTTATGGTTAGTAGATCATGTTTGCGGTTGAATAAGTTGGAAAACCTTGAGATTATGGACTGACTTTGCCTTGATATAAGTTGTGTTTGATGTATTGATGATGGTTGGGTGGTTTGTAGTGAATTGGTAAAGAATTGGAGTGGTATAAATATTGGTAATCGCGTAAACATAGCCGTCGTAACGTCCGATTTTCTTTAGACTGTTTTGTGCATAACATTAGGACCCGAGGACCCCCTGATAGATTATGACCACTTCCATGTTTAGATAGCTCATGTTACGAGCTTCGTTTTGATATGTAGTTCGTTCGATTCCGATGCACGGTTTAGGAGAAACGACCGTTTCAAGTAACGGCGTTTCGCGAATGAAACTTTTCCCCTCACCTTACTTTGAAACATAGGTTAAAGACCAAAAAGGGTTAATTAATGTATGAAACATTTATGGTAAGTATGTTAGGCATTTGGTAAGACACTCGCGAAGGAATCGCATTAAAACTCGTAAAGGTTAAATTATTAAAAATGGTGGAGCCGAGGGTACTCGAGTGACTTAAGAGAATCAGTAAGCGCAAAACAAGCGTTAAAGTCTAAGTTAGTTAAAGTATAGGTTTACAAGTGACTTTGGTTTAATTCCAACTTACTTGTTGTTTATAGGTTACCAGACTCGTCCCGAGCCTTTTATCACCCCAAGTCACTCAGGCAAGTATTCTATCCGTTATACTGTTGTTGTGATGTATACATCTGTATATGCAAGATCTTGCGATAAATGCATATTGGTTATTTAGCAAATTCTTGCGATATATTGTAGCATGTGATATGGTATATATGCATGCCTGTTTCATATTCTTGAAATATATATCTGTTGGTTCAGTTGATAATACCTATGCTAGAGAATAGCGGTAACTTGCATATACCCTTAGTATAGGGACCCAAAGGTGAAAATATTTTCTAAAAACCGGGAGTCGAGGATCCCGAGTAATCTTGTATATATGGATATGGATATATATATATATATATATATATATATATTTATATATATATATATGGTTATAGTTTTCCAAACTATTAATCGAATAAGGTTTATTCGATAACTTTAAACTTTATTTTATTTAATGAATATTATTTCGAATATTCATTCGAGGACTTATGACTCCTTTTATTTTATTATTTGAATATTATTTGAATATTCATTCGAGGACTTATGACTCAGTTTATATTATTTAATGAATATTATTTGAATATTCATTTGAGGATCTATGACTCCGATTATTTGCTGAGATATATTCTGTATTTTATTAAAGAATAATGTTTCGATAATCAAACTTATTTTCGATTATTCAAATGAAGATAATACTTTCATATAAGTATATCTTTGGTTATTTAATACTCGTTTCAAGTATAAATTTTAATACTTCTACTTCAATTATTTTTATAAAGATTATTCTTTATGGGAATATTATTTAATTAATAATATTCAGTCATTTTCTAAATATTCTGGGGACTGATTTACTTCATTAAATCAGCTTTACTCCAAACACTCTATAAAGTGTTTTCGAGTCTTCAAAATGATTTTTAAAAGTTAGAGCGGATCCCAAAACTCATTTTTATATTTAAGATCTTCCTTTTTAAGGGGATTTAAATACTCGCTTAAAACCTGAGGGATCCGGCTCTGTGGTGGATTTTATATTCGCAACAAGGTTGCAGTTTTGGTAAATGAATTGATTACTTACCCAACGTTCGGGAAGTAAGTCCATCTATTGAGTCGGCATAAGCAACATGGGCTCAGTCGGCGTCCATGATAGTGTAAGTGGCTCAGTGGGAGTCCATCAAATGCATAAGTGGCTGAGTGGCAGTCCAGCATAGGTCCTAATGCGGCCAGGGTGATGACCAGTGGGGAATTCGTCCATCTACTAGTAGAAAAGGTTACTTATGGGTATCTTTGCCTGATCAGCAAGATATCTGGTTTATGCCAAAATTCTTTTCCTTTCCAAATTTATTGGATATTGCAATTCTGTTCATACTTTACATGACAGAGGTTTTCAGGAAATGTTAAAGGAAGATGTATATGTGGATATATATATATCAGAACTTATTGAAGTATGTCATAACTTCATTTCCTTTAATAATATTTCAAAGATTGAATCTATTCAAGTCTTATCTGGTGGTCTCATCAGTGGGATGAACTTTTGAAACTAATTATAACTTGAACGGTGGTAGTTCAAGTAGTATTTGGGAAAGATATAAGTATATTGGGGTATCTTGTAACTTCATCTTTTAAACTTATATCTAATTAATAATTGTCTTATGAATGACAAAGATTTTCAGAAAAACGTTGAGACAAGGTTAGATATATTAGATCACCTTGCAACGATATTTTTATACAGTTATACACTGGGACTTTGTGTATATTATGCATGGAAGAGGACTTCCAATATTTTGAAAAGTATATATGTATATATATATATACTGAATATTTTGCGACTTCATCGCATTAAGTTATCAACTTGGTTCATTTCTTTTGACCAAGACTTTCATGAGTATTATGAGTAGGCTCATATATTGTAAATCATTATACATATTATTTTGGTGGGCTTGCTGCTCACCCTTGCTTTCTTCTTTCATCACACAACATCAGATAGATAAGATGAACAGGACCAAGCTCCCAATTCGTGAGCGGATAGGAAGCGTTCCGCAGCTTCCTATAGGCATTGAAGTCACTGTAGCTGAGGTAGGGAACTACCAATAGACTAGGCTTCAACTTTTGATGTACCAGATTTATGTATATTTATGAATTGTAATAATGGCAAAGAAATGTAAATTTATTCAGAACCCTTTTAAGGTGTATTAGCAGATAATTATGAAATAAAATGACTTGTGGTTATTTTTGGATGTTCATCTCTGAGACTATAACGTGTGGTGTGTGTGTGTTTATTGTGGGGTCACAGTACAGAGTAGTTGAGTAATTATTAAGATTGGGTGTTATTAAGGGAAATGGAACTCGTGACAACCCAGATCCCCGACCCCGGATTTGGGGGTGTTACACACGGTTAGCCCTTGAAGAGGTACATGAAGGTAGTTGTGGCCAGCACTTGGGGCATGGCCCTTGCTCATAAGATTACTCGCTCAGGATTTTATTGGCCATAGCTGATGGCTAATACCAAAAAACATGGGAAGAAGTGTGATCGTTGTGAGAAATATGCACCGATTGTTAGGCAGCCACCTGAGATGCTAACATCCATAAACTCCCTTATCCCCTTTGCAATGTGGGGAATGGATATTCTCGGACCTTTCCCCATCGTCACTACTCAAAGAAAGTTTTTGATTGTGGTAATTGATTACTTCACTAATCAAGTTTCATAATTCTTATGGGAAAACATCATGTGTATGTATGGGATTTCCCATATCTCGGTGACTGATAATGGAACACATTTTAACTATGAAGAATTCAAGAAGTATTATGAGGAAAATCAGATCGAATTAAGATTCACTTTTGTCGCAGTAGGCTGAAGTGGAAAATCATATTATCCCCACACTTCCCATACTTAGGGTGTATAGAACCACACGTGTTAGATATTGAGTACAACATAGAGGGGGCTGAATGTATATCTTTGGATTTTAAGCCTTTTTAAACAGTTTAGATATTAGGTGAACAAAGAAGTTTATAATTTGCAGAGATATTGTATTTAATAGAAATAAAACAACAAGCACAATATTTCAAAACTCACTTAATTTGTATTAATTAATTTTGTCTTGCTACAAATTCTGTGTTCTTAAAAATATAAGAACTCGGCTTCTTACTTGAGAGAATACAAGAAAATGTCAATCTATTAGTTACTACTAAACTAAGGACCAGTGCATGCTTTATACACTAGTAGCACGGATTGTTACGTCCCAATGTATTTGTAGAAGGGGGGGTTGAATACAAACAATACCGAATAATCGAATTTAGTGCGGAATAAAAAATTAAAACAAAATTCAAGTTAAATAAAAATATTATTAAACTTGAAAGGTGTTACAACAACGGTATCGATTACAAGGGATTAATCTCAAATTAATTATCACAAATTTAGAATAAAATCGATATGAACTTTTTCTATTTTTTGCAATAAAAAGATTCAAATGCTAAACGCAATTTGAGATTAAGTTCTAGGGATTATGATCCGCTAGATAGTTACACAAGAACAAGATAATGATTTCTTGTGGTTTGGATTTAACTTTACTAGCTAGAAATTATGATCTTGAATTTAGCAGATGAAAATTAAATATTTTCTGCGGCTGCTTTTCTTTTCTGTTCTTGAGTTGTTGATGGATGATATTTGACTTCTGCTGCTTCTGTTCTTTTATAATTCATTCAACAGACCTACTTGAACTAGCAAGACAATCTATTAATTGGCATGACAATAGGCAAGACAATTGAATGAACTGGCAAGACTATCGGCAAGACAATTGATTGAACTAGGAAGACAATCGGTATGACTATCTCCTGAACTAGCATGACAATCAAACTGAACTAGCAAGACAATCCTCCTTCAAGTAGAACTTTCGGTATGACAATCAAATTGAATTAGTATGACTTTCGGTATGACAATCTGATTGTCATACCAGTTCAATTGATTGTCATGTTGAATTAATATTGAATATAAATTCAAAATCAATTCTGAAAATTCCTAATATTAATTCAGAATTAATTAATCAATTAATTCAATTAATAAATTAATCTTTGCAGATATAATTTATTTTCTTAATTAAACTATATGACTTAATTAATTAATAGAGAATTAATACTACTCTTCAACAACAACCATTCTTTTGAAAATCTTCTGAAAATCACTGTCAATTATGAATCAATTCCACCACTTCAATGTTGACACTCGATGTACTGTCTGGTTCATGAGTGACTAACTTCCGTGACATTTCTTCATGTCTTGACTTTGATACTCTTGATTTTCTTCAGACTAAATCCCTGTAATTCTCTGATACCCTGACAAGATCTCTGTCACTTGATTAAATCCACAATCTTGATTTAAATCATTGAGGCTTGAATAATTTCTTGAACTTCTTCCAGTGAATTAATTCCTCAAGTCTGTAGATGAACCTTGTTTCTGAATCCTTTGACATATGTTACTTTGTGGGATCTCTTTGACGGTAGATCCACTATTTACTTGTTACATTCATATTTGAGTTAGGTTAAATCCTCGAATAAATAAATAGGCTATGACATATGCCTTTCACGGATTTACAAGACTTGCACTAAAATGTACTAAACTACTTTCTAAAGCAACCTTTTTCTATTTCTATCTTAGCAAATCTGTTTAGAATCTTGCAGATCTATGACCATCCTTTTTCCAGTTAATCTTGGCCCTTGATCTTGTATTCTCCCATCTACTTTTTAGACTTTTCAATCTAGTTGATAGATCATTAGTTGACTGATAATCTTGGATATTTAACTTGTTTGCATTTTGTACTCGAAAGGCATATCGAGATCTTCAGTTTGTTCTATAGAGAAGTGACATCTCGATAAGTATAATGACTTATCAAGATCTCTGAGTTCTCTATATGTAGATTTGACTTGTCGAGATCTCTTGATCTTTGCATGTGAAATGACTTGTCGATATGTCTGATATCTCTTCATGTAGAAATAACTTGTCGATATCTCTGAGATCTCTACATACATATTTTAACTTGTCGATATCTCTGAGATCTCTAATGAGAAATTGACTTTTTGATATCCAATCTTCACATCTTCATTTAACTTGTCGATATCTCTGAGTTCTCTACATGCAGAAATGACTTGTCGATATCTCCAATCTTCACATCTTCATTTGACTTGTCGATATCTCTGAGACTTCTCTATAAGCCATTTTGGAGTTCTCGATAAGTCATTCTGGACTTCTCGAATGACTTCTCGATATAGCTTGATATGTGACTTGTCGATATCTTGACTTAGAATATTTTCATAAAACAGTTTTATTCAACTCCAACCTTCTACAATTTTCTCTGAGGCATGATCATCGCTTGTTCTTCTTCCAGAGTTTATTCCTTAGCTTGAATCTGTTCACAGAAAAATACTCCAGTCTAATCTTCTAACCTTTTTATAAACTCAAGAATACAATACAGGATACAAAATTGATTATCAAACAACTAAATATCAGGGTTGTCAATGTGACTTAGTCTTTTTATTATAAAGGCATGTCTTGCACAACAATCTCCCCCAATTTGTGAGAAGATTGCTTTACACAAATTCATGCCTGATAACAAAACTAACCCTACGCTACAATCAATTATATAAAACTTGACAGATTAACAAATACAAACTTCTATATATTTGATGATTACATAAGTTCAACAATTACAGTCATCAAGTGATTTTTTCATAGCTTGGTTCTTTCCTAATGAGGTCCTTGAGATTTATTAGTACTTGTAGTTCTTTAATTATTTTGTCCCTCTTAATGCTTCTACCAGCTTGAGTCATTCATCTAATGTGCAACCATTGAGTTAACCAACTCTAAATCTTGAAAATCTGCCAACTTAAATGTTCAGGAAATGTCCATCTTCTGATATTCTACTCAACCCCCTTGCCTTGAGTTCATTTGATCTCTGCTCAAACATTTTTAACTCCCTTGTATATTTCCTATCCCTTTCTTTCTTTTCAGCTTTAATTCTTGCATGTCTTTCATTTCTTTCTCTCAACCTCTCAGACATCACAACCTTCCACATCATTGTACTTGTATCCTTATCATTCATGAAACTAATCACTCTCTTCAGTTCTATAGTTAAAAAAGTTTCCATTACCTCCCTGCTAAGCAAAATGAAGGATCCATCCAGATAGTAGATTCTGACTTTTTCTAAAGAGACATCACAAACTTTGACAATTTCTTCAGATAATTGTTGGAAATAGTCATCATCTGTTATACTCATGTTTAGAGGCAGAAAGTCATCTTGATTGGAGAAATTCCAAATGACACCAATATCAGCTTGCATTTTCTTGAGTTTTCTTCCAACAGACTTGAAGTGAGTTTTGTTTGGAGGCTTGAATGAAGGTAGGTTTGTGATTTTCTTTAGTGTGACATGGTTGGATCGTATTTGTATTTCGAGTAAGGTGTTTGCAGTTTTTATATAAGAATTTTGGCTTTTGAGGTAAGATTGGCTGAGATGGTGTTTGTCTAGGTTTGGTGGTTTGAGTTTGTGATATTTGAATCTGTTGGACATTTTTCTTGAAACCTTCTTCTCCTCCCTTTTTCCTCCTGCTTTCATCCCCCTTCTTTCTTTCATCCCTCTTGTTCTCATCCTTCTTTTTCTCATCTACTTTACTGCCAGTTGCCTTGATAGATTGACTTGGATTTGAGCCAGAAGGTTTTTGCTCATCATTCTTCTGATCATCATCATCCAAGTCATCTTTGGTGTTGAATTGAGTATTTGGCAACATTGTTTCAGCATTCTATAACTACCTTCCCAAAATCCTGATCACTTCCTCATCTTCATCTTTCTTCTTCTTTTTCTTTAGATCATTTTCCAATATCATGATTAGTCATAGATTACCCCTAACACAGTTTTTTGGGATTGTGAAGTATTTTCACTTTTTGGTTTATGGACAGATGTAGGCCACCCCCTTACTTGGATGAAGATAGGCTTCAGGAAAAGCAGCTATCTGGGCCTTTTTAAGTTTATTGAGCAATTGGGTGTCCTCTGGAATAATTGGATTTACTCTATTAATGATGACATCCAGCTCAGATGCTCTCTTGGATTGAATATTTGAGAGAGAGACCTGTCTAAACCACAATCATTGACATCGGCCACTATCCTTTTCTCCAAGAAGTTTCCATCCTTTACAATCACCACTATCAGAAAGTTGATGTTCTTGACCAAAGCTCTTTTGTAGGTGATGTAGTTATTGTGAAAAGAGACTCTAAGTACAGTTAGTAGCTCATTGAACTCCTTGTCTTGATAGGGTCCTTCTGCAGTTTTTTGGAGTCTGTCTTTACTAACATCTTGAGAAATTTTGATTTGAGTAGAGCTTTGGCCAGAGTATGATGTTGATTTTACAACTTTTTTTTATTGCAGTCTGACTTTTTTTTATTGTTAAATCCTACCTTCTATCTCCCCCTTAGTCTTGGTAGCAGGCAAGAGTAGAGGACTTGGAATTTCTGGCCTAACAGCTTCAGGTAATGCAGGTAAAGGAATCTTCAAATCACCCATAATAGCTCCCAAGGAGACATAATTCTGCATTTGGAGATGTTTGTGGGAGTCTACTAGGGACCTTATATCATTTTGTTGACTCTGCACTAAAGTAGTGAGAGCAGTGACCTGTGCTGTAAGAGAATCATTAAAAGCTTGGAGAGTGGAGACTTGTTGCTGTAAAGACTGGATTTGTAGATTGGTTGAAGTGGAGACTGGTTGTTATGAGCTTGATGAGAGAGGAGCACCAAAAGTGTCTTGAACGGATTCTTTGATTCCCTCCATCAATAAGGCTTGGGGTTCATATCTGTCTTGGTGAAGTTGGTCCAACTTGACTCTTGTGTCATTGTTGCTAGTGATTAAATTTTGGACAACTTCATGAAAAGCCAGAAATGATTGATTTAAGTTCTTGATGCTTTGCTCCATACTAGTCACATCAAACCTGGCCATTTGCTCAACAAATTTGTTGAATTTATTTTTTATCTCTACCTGAGATGGCACAAGTTGATCAAGCTTATCTTTCACCAACCTCCTGATTTTGTCGTGATGACTATTCAGTGTCTGTTCAAATGCTTTACCAATGAGGTGGAAAACTTTGAGTTGTGCCTTATAGACTTCTATAATAGCATAATATATTTCCTGTGGACTGAGAGCCTTGACATTGCTTCCTAGGATGGTGACATATTCTTCTCTAAATCTAGCCAATACCTCATTCATTTCCAGACTGAAATCCTTAGATAGCCAAGCATCCGCATTCCCATCCTGCTCAGCTTCATTGACAATCTTTTGCTGCTGTTTTTCAACATCTTCTTTATATGACAGTAAGATAGTCTGATAATTCTGATTGGACATGTTAGTTGTGAGTAACTGTTGGGTAATGTTTGCAGGGCTAGTTAATTGGTCTACAAGGAGATCATTCATAGTAATTGGCTAAGATTGAGCATCCTGCAGCCATTGAGAGATGAGGTGAGAAGGTTGTTGAGTGGGGTTAGAAGTAGATGGGATGTCTGTTTGGTTAGAGGTGGTGGGTTGTGAGGTGGTAGGTAAGCCTGTGATTGGAATCACAGTTGAACTCACAGTGGAAACTGTTGTTTTGACAGTGTGCTGTTCACCAATAATGGGAACCTCCATTGGAATTGGAGGGGATTTGACCAGGTTACTGTCATGTACCATGATCTCAGACCCTTGTTCTTCTTGCAAAGAACTGGCACTTGAATGTGCTTGACTTATCTCGCAATTAGTTGGATCATTGACAATTTTACTCCAAGCTTCTATTGACAAAGCAATTTTATCCAGGATTTTGAGGGGAGTTGTCCCTACATGAGGAACCTCTTAATGAATTGGAGAGGATTTAGATAGCTCCCCCTCAGGAGTACTACCATCAAACCTTTCAATATGTGAATAGTTTTTTGCACATGAAGGTGCATTTGATATTGCCACAGGGTCTTCAGTAAAAACTGATGAAATCCCAATATTTTTGTTGGTGTCATCAAGGTCTACCCCAGCTTGTAGATTCTCACCAACTAAATGTGGTTCCTGGGTGGTGAGCAAAGTCTCTTGAACTGTGTCACTTGATTTTGACAACACTTGAGAAGTGGATATAAGTGTTTCATTATAGGTAGAAGAAATTTGTGATATAAGATTAGTGATTTGAGAATTGAGTGTTGGAAGCTCCCTCTGAATAGACGAGGGAGCTTCAAATGATGCGCTCTCAATGTGTGTGTCATCCATATTTCTTCTTTCATAAACTTGAGTGTGCTCAAGTTGTGGTGCAGAACCTTTACAAAATGCACTAGGGAAAGTGCTTTGTTCAATAGAGACACCCTGTTGAGAGGATGCCTCTAGAGTCTATTTTGAGCCCTCTTTTACAACTGCATCCTTTTGGGAAGATGAATAGGTGGCCAACTGAGTGGTCATCTCAACTTTCTTGGTCTTCTTTCATTTTTTGACCAGGTGAAACTCGGGTTCTGTTTGTTACTCACCACTCTCAGTAATTACTGTTAAGGGTGCATTCTTCCTTTTCTTTTTACTCACCTCACCCTTTTGAGAGGATGAAGTGGTTGGTTTCCTAGCTTTTAAAGGTAATGAAGAAGAGGTCTCAGTTATGGAAGGCCCATGTTGGTGTTCCTGTATTTGTACTTCCACAGACTTAAGAGCCATAATTGTACTAGATGTTATGTTTGACCTCATGTCAGGCACAGGGTAAGGGTAAGTCCTGAATCTGTCTAACATAAAGTTTGTTATTCTTAGACTTACAGGTACCTTATTCTTTGTAATTAGTGAACCAAATAAAATTTTTGACACTTGTTTACAATTGCCTATTTTTGTTCTATCAATATCATTAAGTAAATTTATGTCTTGAACTTTACGATTTAAAGTAGACATAATAAACCAATGAAAGAAAATTTCCTTACCTCTTGTGGCCAAAGGCATTGTGAGCCTTGTGCTGAAAACTTCCAGGATCAGGAGTCCCACATTAATGTGCCCATTACGAGCCATAGAGAACATCAACTTTTGAACCACACTGGAGATGTTGTCATATCCTGCCTTCCTACTGGTGAAGGCTCTCACTATGGAATCAAACAGGAATGACCATTCCCTCCTCAGATGATTCTTGTTCAAGCTAGCAAGGTTGATCCTTTCACTGTAATTGATGAAGTCCATGAATTCAACTAGCTCGTGTTGAGTAGGCACATCCACCATGTTATCAGTAGGGATTCCCAAAGCCTTTTTGATATCATCCTCATTAAAATCCACGTGTTGGCCTTGGATTAAGCAGTTTACCACCAAAGATGCAGTTTGATTCTCATGCACAACTGTTCAAACCACAGCTGAGTTCCGGAAATTATTGAGAACATCTATGTACATAATAAGATTTACAGTTAGAGCACCTATAAAGTATGTCTCATATAAATACTTGACAAAGCTCTTGAAACTGTCAGGAGCTTAGTTCGTATTTGTAAAAGCTGGGTAGTTGGAACCATCCTTAGGGATTACAACTCTAACAATATTTGATTCCATTGTAGTTGTTTGAATATGAGTGGTTAAGAGATTTGAAAGAGAAAGAGTTCGAAATGAGAGAGAACGGTTAAGATTTGCAAAAGCTAGGTCACTTGAGATCTCGAAAGCGTAAAGAGGGGTTATGCCGAGATGTCTGGGTATTTATAGAAAAAGGTAAATGACTTGTCGAGAAGTAGAAATAAATGTTTAGGATTTTCTTATCGAGAAATCACGTGGAAGAATTGATACATATCGACATGTCACTTTCCTGACTCTGATCGAGAACTAGATAGTGACTTCTCGAGATATCAAATAAATACCCAGTTTGTCCTGAATGGACTGAAATTTTCCAATTTTTATTTGAATAAATTAAAATAAAATTAGACATATTTTATGTCAAAAGTATTTATTAAAATAATTTATTAAAATAAATTATTCCAGTTCTAAGGTATCGAGAAGTCTAAAAATGATACTTGTAGAGAACTCTATGAATTAACATATGTCGAGAGCTCTACAAGACTTGTCGAGAAGTTATAAGTCTTTTCGAGACGTCCTTTGAGAAGTTTAGAGAGAGACTTATCGATAACTTTATCGAGAAGTCTGAAAATGACTTGTCGAGAAGTCAGTTAGACTTATCGAGAAGTCGGTTCTTTATATACTTTTGTTCTTTTTGGTTCTGTCTAATGTTAAGTTCACATATTGAAAATGTAAATTAACATTTAGACGGTTTTCTTAGAATTTGAAAATTTTCATGCTAAATTTTGAATTTTGAAAAATAAATATACAGAGAATTCTGAAATATTTATAAATCATATTCCAGTTAATTTCCAATTAAATCAGATTAATTTTGATTCACTGGAAATTTATTTGCTGCAACATATTAGCTAAGTTCTTGCCTTTAGGATGAAGAATTTAGCATTCCAATTTCACCAACAAGTCTAGTGAAAGTTACTTCATCCAAAGGTTTAGTGAAATGTCAGCTAATTGTTTTTTGTTGCAACAAAAATAAGCTCAATATTACCATTTGTAGCATGTTTTCTAATAAAATGGTACCTTACATCAATGTGCTTTGTTCTATAATGATTAACTAGATTAGCAACAATAGATATATAACTAGTATTGTCACATACAATAGGAATTTTGTGTAACACTAGGCCATAGTCCATTAGTTAATTTCTAATCCAAAGCACTTGAGCACAATAACTTCCAGAAGTTATGTATTCAGCTTCAGCTGTGGAAGTTGACACAGATTGTTGTTTTTTACTGTACCAAGATACAAGTCTTTGACCAAGAAATTGACAGCTTCCACTAGTACTCTTTCTATCAACCTTGCATCCAGCAAAATGTGCATCTATGTATCCAACAGTCTCAAATCCATTTCTCTTAGGATACCACAATTCCAAGTTTGGTGTTCCCTTTAAGTATCTGAAAATTCTCTTCACAGCCATCAAATGTGATTCCTTTGGATTGGCTTGAAATCTTGCACACAGACATGTTGCAAACATAATGTCTGGTCTACTAGCAGTTAAATACAACAAAGATCCAATCATTCCTCTGTAACCTGAGATGTCTACACTTTTTCCTTTCTTATATTCAACCAACTTTGTAGTTGTAAACATAGGTGTTGATGCAGGTGAACAATCAACCATTCCAAACTTCTTCAATAAATCTTTAATATACGTGGTTTGGCTGATGAAGATTCCATCATTTCTTTGACTGACTTGAAGTCCAAGAAAGTTCTTAATTCTCCCATCATGTTCATTTCATATTCACTCTGCATGAGCCTTGAGAATCTTTGGCATAATTTCTCATTAGTAGAACCAAACATGATATCATCCACATAGATTTGAACTAGGATCATATCACCACCATGTTGCTTGTAGAATAGAGTCTTGTCAATTATTCCTCTAGTGAATCCATATTTAAGCAGAAATTCTGACAATGTGTCATACCAAGCTTTAGGTGCTTGCTTTAATCCATAAAGAGCCTTGAGTAATTGGTAGACAAAATCTGAAAATTCTAGATCTTCAAAGCCAGGTGGTTGTTGCACATAAACCTTTTCTTCTAACTCACCATTAAAGAATGCACTATTTACATCCATTTGATACACTTTAAAATTTGAGTGTGCAACAAATGCAAGAAAGATCCTTATTGCTTCAAGTCTTGCAACTGGAGCAAAAGTTTCATCATAATCAATTCCTTTTTCCTGTGAGTAGCCTTTTGCAACCAACCTTGCTTTATTTCTTGTTACAATTCCATTTTCATCCATTTTGTTCATGTACACCCACTTTGTTCCAATTATACTTCTGTTCTTTGGTGCAGGAACCAACTTCCAAACTTTGTTTCTTTTAAATTGATTTAGCTCTTCTTGCATAGCATATATCCAGTCAGGATCAAGTAGAGCTTCCTCAGTTTTCTTAGGCTCAATTTGTGAAAGAAAGCATGCATGTAGACATTCATTAGCAGTTGCACTTCTAATCCTTACACCAGCATTTGGGTCACTAATAATTGCATCTCTTGCGTGACTCCAATCCCATTTTCTGGTATGATTTTGTTGACTTAAATTTTCTGTATTTTCTTCACCATTGGCATGACTTGCAGAACTTTCTTCTCTTTCTCCCCCTGAGTTTGTGCTATCAAATTCAGGTGTATGAGATGAGTTTCCATTTTCATGATTCACTTGCTCAGTTGACTCTTCATTCATTATGTTACTTGTGTTGATCTTAGCTTCATCTTCAGAATCGGTATTAATATTGAGATTTTCAAACTTAAGGGCTTCAGCTTCATTTTCATCAAGGGATTCCAAGCTTGGACACTTGGCATCATAAAATTTCACATCTGTGCTTTCCATAATTCTCTTTTGTTCAAGCACGTAAACTCTGTAGGCAGTTCTTTCCAATGAATATCCCAGAAAAATTGCTCCAAAAACTTTAGAGTCAAATTTTTCCCCATATTCAGAGTTGTCTTTTAGAACATAACACTTGCTTTCATACACATGCAGATGATTTACAGTAGGCATCCTTTTTGATAAGATTGATTAGGGTGATTTTCCAGGATTTTTGTTGATAAGATATCTGTTTTGAGTGTAGCATGCAATGTGACTTAGTCTTGTTATTATACAGGCCTGACATGCCTGCATAATAACAAGACTAAGCTATATTGACAACCCTAAGATTTAGTTGTTTGATAATCAATATTGTATTTTATATTGTATTACTTGAGTCTGTAAAAAGGTTAGAAGATTAGACTGGAGTATTTTTCTGTAAATAGATTCAAGCTAAGGAATAAACTCTAGAAGAAGATCAAGCCATGATCATGCTTCAGAGAAAAGTGAAGAAGCTTGGAGTTGAATCAAATTGTTTTATAAAAAAAGTTTTAAGTCAATATATCGACAAGTCACAGATCAAGCAATATCGAGAAGTCATTTGAGAAGTCCATAATGAGTTATCGAGAAGTCCAAAATGGCTTATAGAGAAGTCTCAGAGATATCGACAAGTCAAATGAAGATGTGAAGATTGGAGATATCGACAAGTCATTTCTGCATATAGAGAACTCAGAGATATCGACAAGTCAAATAAAGATGTGAAGATTGGAGATATTGACAAGTCAATTTCTCATAAGAGATCTTAGAGATATCGACAAGTCAAAATGTATATAGAGATCTCAGAGATATTGACAAGTCAATTCTACATGTAGAGATCTCAGACATATCGACAAGTCATTCCACATGCAAAGATCAAGAGACCTCGACAAGTCAAATATACCTATAGAGAAATCAGAGATCTCGATAAGTCATTATACTTATCGAGATGTCACTTCTCTATAGAACAAACTGAAGATCTCGATATGCCTCTCAAATACAGAATGCAGACAAGTTAAATATTCAAGATTATCAGTCAACAAATAATCTATCAACTAGATTGAAAAGTCAACAAAACAGCTGGAGAGAATGCAAGATCAAGGACCAAGATTAACTAGACAAAGGATGGTCACATACCTGCTAGATTCTGCACATATTTGCTAAGCTAGAAATGGAAATAAAAAAGGTTGCTTTATAAAAGAGTTTAGTACATTTTAGTGCAAGTCTTGTAAACTCGTGTTGCTAGTGTATAAAGCATGCACTGGTTCTTAGTTTAGAAGTAACAAACAGATTCACACACTACGCCATAGATTGGATTCTGCAAACCCAAGAAACCGTTACTAAAGGCCAAAAAACCGTTTCTACAGGTGAAAAAAATGCTATTGCAACGCTTTTTTGGGGTTGTAATTTTAGCCATTGGGAAAACACTTTATTGCAACCCCGACACACCCTATTACAACCCTGACTTATCTGTTATAGAAACATTCTACTGTAACATCAACCAGGGTTGCAATAGAACTTGACTAGTGTTGCAGTAGGAGTTTGACAATCTGTAAAATTTTCTGGGTTCCCCGACTTGTACTATTTTATACATGTTATCTATAACAGTTTCACAATTAAAATTTAATAAAAACTAAAGTTAATATAAATTTCCTGCTATAAGTACAGCTTCTTATTTGTCATCAGCTTCTACAATAATTTCTCCGGTCGGTCCTCGCTATTCATAAAAAAGCAACTGGAGTAGCTCTTAGAGAGGAGCTTCTCTGGAACACATTGTCTGTACATTACTGGTTGTAGTTAGTTAGTGGTTGCCTGTACAATATTTGCATAATTTTGATAGGAACTTGGGGCAGGTCACGCTGTGCAGGTATAACTTAAAACCTAACAGACTAGTAGACTACTACACCTGATTAAAATGGTAATTTGAAGGCAATGTTTAAATAGTATTTGAAGATGTATTACAATTTATTATACATTTGAATGGTACTCAATTGCACTCTTAAAATTCTTGTCCCTGAATGTTATATCTCCAAATACCTAAAAAAGTGTGGAGAAAGAAGTACATTAGCCAATTTTCACCAAAATGGAGACACTAAAATGTATAATTTTTATTAGAATATTCCAAACACTAACCTGTTGGGCTCACACTATTACTACTTTTTCCATATGTTAATGAAAGCAGACTTCAAAGTCCCCCAAATAGATGACTTTGTCTGAATTTTTTCTACGGTCTCTTCTTCACTTAATTCCCTGTACAATCAACTTTTAGCTTAAATCTATGTAGTTGACAAGCATACACACAGTTACATAAAAATGAAGCTTATAATCAATCTTCTTAAGATAATTCCAGTCACAAATGTATACAAGACTCAGTCTTTTGTAAAAGCAGGATTTGTGCCTATTACTACAGTTAACCTATTAATTTACACTACGTTTTTAGGTGAACCCCCTTGAGTATTTTCTCTAAAAGTAAAAAATATTTAAATATATTTGCAATCAGTTTACTTTGAGACTTGGGGTTTGGATCATTTGCTTAGACTTGGAAATATACAGTTTAAAAGTATGAACTATGAACGCAGTTGTAAAATTAAATAGAATAACCTTAAGACTTCTAGAAAACTAATACCAATATACCAAATATAGTAGTTATTTATTCCCCATAATCCAACTATAGAAAGTCAAATATCAAAACCTACCCCTTTTCTTGGAAAGAAGACACGCGTGTCACACACTCACAACTATACACTTAAAAAAATGCAGAGTACTGGTAATTATAACAACAACCAAGTTTATCATATTGACAAAATTAGGTTCAGTACCTATATATTTAATTACCAAATTGTGAGAATAGATCAAACAAAATAACATAAAACTCTAGATCTAATAAGCCTACAAGGGTAGAGTCTCTTGCAACACTGCTTGCAAGGATCTTTATTTTCGGAAGAGGCATGAAGCCTGTAAGGTCGGCTAGTGCAACACAAGCAATTGGTAGAACCGAATGTGGCTCATAGCCAAAAACTGCATAAAGCAATCCAACTTTATTATTGCTGAAAAAGAAAAATTGAGCTAGCATAATAGAGAAAGGTGCACCAAAACAGAACGGACTGCGTAAGTAGTCAAAAGTTAGCTTTAAGAAATATACAAAAACACTAACCATAAATTTTTCACTTTTGAAAAGTAATTTCTTTCTACTACCAGATTTACTACCAATAGGGGCCAAACTGCCAATTAAATCCACTAACATAATGTAATATCCGGGATATCGCGTGAATTATTTTTATCAATAACTGATTTTTATGTGATTGTTATGTGATTTTTGGTGAATTATTTGACGATTGGTGTTGTTATGTGGATGTTGATATGTGGTAAAGTATAAGTATGTTAATTTTATTATGTCCAGAATAAAATACAAATAATTAAGGTATTTTTCTGGTAATTTTTGGAGTATTATTTGATTTTATATTGATTTATGAATTTATTAATTATTTTCTGAATAATTACAAAATTATTTTATAAGCCGGGAATCGTCCAACATCGACCATTTTTACGTTTTTACAACCCGAAACTCTTCTGAAAACTCCTTCTTAACCTAATCTGGTAATTCCGGACATTTTCCGTGTTTTGACTTTTTCGATCCGGATTACGGTTTGACCTGTGCGCGGCCCGACGCAAGATTTTCGATACGATAATCATTTCGGTAAATCATCGAAACCCGTATTCTCAAAAGATGGGATATTATTACGTTATTCTCATATATAGTGTTTTATAAAAAGCCCGGTTTGGATAATTATCCAATACAGGTATCAAATCAGATCGTTTTTGTAGTTACTTAGCGGCTAAGTAACTAATTTAACGATCAAAACGAACCAATATTCCAAAAATATATATAGCCCTTTTATTATTTCATTTTATTCGTGTAATCATAATCAGTCAGTAAAACCCCGTAAAATACAGAGAAAATGTCGAATTAATATCGCGTTCTTGAGAATCAAATGTATGAACGAAGGAGTTATCAAACTCCGATTCGGGCGTGCAACATATCAAAACGAAGCTCTCGAAAAGTCCTTTCATAATCAATCATCCGTTTTTATGCAGAAATCAAGGTATTTTTCTTATTAAATTGTTTTATTTTGAATTTATTAAAGATTAAATTATGAAAATTTGTTCTTGATGTTGTTGATATGATTTGATGATTCCATCGTGTAGATAATATTTTTTGGGTCAATTTGGTATATTATATGTCAAAAATAGAGTTCAATAACATGTCCTAGTTGTTGTTTGATTCTCGGATTATAATTAGGGTTTATGTTCTTGAATATTTTTAATTCGAAATTGGGGGTTTCAATTTCGTTGATTCTGGGTAAAATATGTTACCACCAATACACTCAGGACGTTCCCAGGAATCGATTTATGATTTTTGTTTGATTTGAGAAGTCCGATTTCGATCGGATCGGAAAATTGAAGACTCGCCGGCGACGGCGAGTTTCTTCAACTTATTCCGATGGATTTCGTGCATGTTTGCCAAGTTTGATTGAACAGATGAATTCCTAATGGTTCCTTCTCGAGTTCCGGCAAGTCTGGTGGCTGCTCGAAGCCGTTTAATCGGTTTCCGGCGAGATAGGGGTCGCCGACGACAAATTGCAGTTAGACCCCCTGGTTTTCGAAGAAGGTGACCTTAAGTCATCGAAGTTTCAAAAGTTTGCAAAAACTAGACTTATGTTTTAAAAATTTTCAAAAACCGGATTTCTGTTTTGTTTGTTTTCAAAAATGATATTCTTATTATTTTAAAAATCAGAAAATTGTTTATTTAATTACTTTAAATTCAGAAAATTATTTTAATTATTTATTTATACAAAAATAAATCGAAATTATTTTATTAATTAATTTTAGTTAGTTTTTAATTATTTTAATTAATCGATTAATTTATAATTAATTGATTAATTAATTTAATTAATTATTAATTAATTTTAATTGATTTAATAATTAGATTTAATTATTTAAAATTGATTTAAAAATTCTAAAAAATAGTTTTGAGCTTTAAAATATTATTTTAAATTATTTTCAAAGCTCGATAAATATTATAAAATTATTGTAAAGTCAGATTCGGGTGTTCGAACCCTATTATTTAATTATAAAATAATTCGGAGTCCCGTTTTAATTCCGAAAAATGTTCAAAAATTCGTAATAAATACTTGGAAAATTATTTTAACCCCAAATCTTCTTTGAAAAATTATTTTGATCAAATACCTTACGTGTTATGTGCTACGTGTTCACTGATTGATGCGTTATATGCTTATGTGGTTATGGTTTGATTGTTTTATTCATAACTTTCAATCCGTACGTCAGATTTGGGTAAAACGAAGGGTAAATGAAAGCTTATGACGTGTATGTGACGATTAGAATAAAATGAGTATGAGTAATTGATAGATGCTTGTGATGCCTAGCAGACAGTGAGGCATAGAAAAGGAAACCAATGATCCATAAATAGAATCGAAGCGTAGAAAGAGAAGGCAAGTGATTGATAAATAGAAGCAAGCCATAGAAGGAGAAGGAAAGTGGTTGATGAGTAAAACTGTTAGATGAGTACAAGTAAAGTGGAAATCTTCGGTGATAAGGCAAGTACTTCTAAACCTTCTTCAAGATATATTGCAAATATTTTTGAACTGTTTCATAACATGTCGCTATTATTCAAAATAACTCATGTTTTATATTGCAAGCGCTTTAAAC
The DNA here is from genome assembly GCF_009905375.1 of Apium graveolens. Lineage (NCBI taxonomy): Eukaryota > Viridiplantae > Streptophyta > Magnoliopsida > Apiales > Apiaceae > Apium > Apium graveolens. Next base: position 132,072,468 of record NC_133652.1, on the reverse strand, counting down.
TATTTAACCTTGAACCCTGATTCTTATTGATCTTGAGCCATAAGCCTTATTCTTCATAAACCCTTGATCGTTGAATTCCCAGAAACGAGCCAGACACATACGATACTACTCCACAAATACATATCTACCACATACTGATTTCTGATATTGAATTGCTTGACATACCAACCCTTATTACTTGTTTAACAAAAGACCAATCCTTGGAACCCTTGAATCCTTGGTCTTCTACTTTCTGATTCTTTCCTTGATTGAAAGCCAATATTTTTGAATTCCTTGTTATACCTTCATGGTATTGTGAATCACCCTATGTTTCAAGATAAATATTGTTTATGATTCAGCTTATTGATTTACACTGGTTATCATTTTGAATTTTTTTAGAATTGGATGGTTTTATAAATGTGGACCAGATTCGTGGTCGGACCAGATTCGTGGTCATAGTAGGCCAATGCGTGCCTTGGATCCAGTATATAGAGCAAATCTGGGAGTCTTGCTCGGGATTAGTGCGTGACTGATTAGCAGCCTAACCTTGGTTTTTAAAATAAAAAGTGAATATCCAATTCTAATCATTACTTATTCAGAAACTTGATTCTTCTGAATTATTTCAATTGGTTATTTTTTAACCTCAATTATTGTTATTATGACTTGCTGAGCTAGTTAGCTCACTCTTGCAAACCTTTTTATGTTTTCAACAGCTGAAAAAGGAAATTATTGGTAACGAGGATTCCCAGTCCAGTATGCGAGCTAGGATTCCAGGTTAAGATGAATCGAGCTAGCAGGAGCTTTATATTGTAAATGAGTTATGTAAGATCGTGAGAACGATATCATTATTAATTCTAAGTTGAACTAGTTGGGTTTTGGTACGATGTAATAAAAGACAAGGTTGTGGCTTGTTTTCATACTTGAACCTGTTGCGATCCATGGTTGTGAAAAAAAGGGTCAATGCATATAATATTTTATATACAGGTTTATATATTGTGTGTATGTGTGTTGTGAGCCCCAAACTTCTGACCCGGGTTTGGAGGGCGTTATAGTTTTGCATCAGAGCCACAGGTTATAAGTCACTGAAACAAGCTTATAATGTCGGGAATGGATAGAGGATTAGGATTAGAAAATGGAAAGATAGAATATCGAGAGGTTGAGTGCGATTATACAATAGGTTTTGGTATGATTCATGATGAGATTCGAGATTCTTATTTAGCGACGCGATTTCCAAATAACGGCTATGGAAGATTCTTTTATCCCGGGATCGTCTGATCATTCGGAGCACTCAGGCGAAGGACCCTCATCTGATTCACGTTCTGCTCTTCCATCGGTGTTAGCCATATCACGTCCAGCTGTGACGGTTGCACCTTTTCAAACTATTATCTCATCCCCTGATGCGAGGCTACCTGTTCGGGAATCCCCCACACACTGATTCTGGTTTTAGCGGATATTCAATTGTGCGCGCATCTTTTCTGTCTATTCTACGCCTTATTCTAAACTATCAGTTTAAAAACCGTCTTATGAAATAATAGCACTTGTGAGGATGGATTCGAAAGCTATAACATATGGTGAGTACACGAGGTAGTAAGAAGAGTGAGAAGAAACCTAGAGAGAAGATTTGTGTGTTCCAGAGAATAGCTGCTACCAGGTTATATGAAGCTACTAGTAAGTATGCCCCCCATGATTATCTTGTGAAGTGAGTTAGTTGGATTTTAAGGGAAATTGAGAAGGTTGGATATCGAGAGTCTTCTTGGAATTGATGATGATGTTATGATCAATCATGATACATATAGTAGTAATGTGATGCGATATTAGTCGGCCTTGTTTTATAAAATGGATTTAATGATTACTGGATAAATTTGTTCTACTTAGTAATCGTAAGAAGTAATGATGGAACTATTACCAATATGAAAGATTTGAGGAGAAGCTATGAATAAGATAATATGTAACGGTAACTGAAATTATTGTTGACCAATGAAGGTAAAATAGACCCAACGAGGGATAGAGGATATACAGAAATGAATGAACTTTTATCAGATTGTGTTTCTAATTTGATACCTTGTAGTGATTGAAAAGAACGACAACCAACTCATATAGTAATGACGATCAGGTGTATGATTTTCAAAACTTTAAACCAGTTTTTAAAAGAGATTTTCTTAACTTTAAAAACTTGGTTGTCCAATTACTACTTAAGTTTCTTGTTTGTTGTAAGATTCAGATTATCCAGACGAATACTTGTTCTAGGAATTGGTATGGTTCGTTTAGAAGGCCAAGTGGGCCCGCTATTACTGAGAAACTGTTCAACCAATTTCTGAGATGATTAGAACACGAGGAATATGTTGATTCATGAAAAGCTGAGTACGAGCAAAGAAGATTAAGGAAATTTTTAGACCTTCTAAAGGAAGAACGTTATTAGCAAAAGAGGTGACAAGTTGAACGATTAGCAGCATAAGCGAAATTTGAAGTTATGAGTGTAAATCTCGTACGATTGCAAATAAAATTATATACAAATATGAAAGCACGACGCTAAAGATACAAGACTCAGTACATGGGAATTTATTTTAATGATCGATTTAAGAAAGCAATTCAGAGAACTTTCTAAAGTTAATATATGACTTGGAAGGGGATTTATTGATCGAGCAAGCGTTGAAGCTGTAAATAGATGAAATTTGGATCGCGACCAATGTTATCATCCTTTTCTATAATACCATTCGTTCTTATGAATTTTGAATAAAGTATGAACCTCGTTCATAATCAGCTCTATGAGGTGATAAGAAAATTGTTGTATTCCTTTCAAAATCATTTTTCCCTCAAGTCTAATCTTCTGATTGGGACAAACAGTGTTATGGTGTGACGTTTTCTCGAAATGACAAAGAGTCTGGTGGGATGCCACCTAATCATGTGCTGTATGCCATATAGTATGAAAGACTGGTCATCTTGAGTACAAATATGGTTGTCTCACTCATATCCAAATCATCATTCATTCTTTCCTCTTCAAATATGATTTGTTAATTCATGATTTTTTCCGATTGTTTCATTATACTCTTATTCCTTATAGAAAGTTTCTAATCAGAATCATATACACAAACTCATTCTTGTGTAAGGTCTATCCTTTGAATGATTTAAAAGGAAAGTAAAATGAACCTGTATAGCAGATGGAGTTACGTAACAAGTGTGGACAATTGCAAGCCGATAAATGGTGGACATTTACGTGCAGAAAAGAATCATTATGCCGATAACGGGATTGTGGCAAGGACATCAGATCAAAGGCGGAAATCTGTACACATGATATGTTGCAAGTATGAGATTTTGGCATGAGCTGGAGCAATTAGCAGATCGTATGAGGTAAATTAACTAGAGGAATGAACAAGTGAAGCTGCGTATATCGGATAAGGCAAATGAGTGATTGGACAGTAGAAGCGGATGACAAAATTCTTAATAATAACCAAATAATCGAATAAAACATTGTGAAAATGAAGCATATCTCAATCATGTGGGAGATATTTGTCATAAAGATTTAAGATTGAAGAAATGCTAGTTACGAATAAACTTTAAGTGTGTTCATCAAGGGATGGTTGGGCTTTCCCACTCAGGTAAGTGAGTTGTGGTAAAATTTATGCTTGTAGCAGGGTCGGCAAAGAAGGTTCAATATGGAAAGATATAAGGGGAGATGAAGGTATGGTGGTTTGACTGTAATAATTTTTAAGATGTGAAGCTTTAAAACCAAATGAACTCATTCGCAAGATTATAAAAGTGTTGGTTAAGACCAGGCGTTGGTCATCAGAGGTTGAACAAGTTAATTAATAAGAACAAGTGTATATTGCCAAGGATGGACAAATTGTTAAGTAAAGAGCTTGAATTGAAATATGAGCTAGAAGAATTTTAGAATAATTGGTAATTGTACTCAGTAGTGATATTCTGTTATAATAAAAAAATATGAGAAAAATGTATGGTATAATAAGAATTGTTCGCTATAACCCTAAGTTGAATTAGAAACATGGGTTGTACTGGTTAATATTACATGAGGTGGTGAAATGGTGAGTTTGGAAAGTGAAAGTAGACTGGTATAATTGAGGGTTGATTGTTGGTTATTTGATTAATTATGGGTGTCGGCTTGAGTCCGACTGGTATTCAATAATATAAAGGAGATGCTGCCCAAATTTTTCGGAAAGTACCCTACTCTTAAAAATGGAAAGTATACTCCCGTGTGTTATAGATATTCATGTTGATACTCCAAATAATTGAGATCTCGGTTTTTGAAAAAGGTTGTTACATCTATTCCGACTATATATAATTGGTCTTTGATTTCATTTAGCTAGTCATTACTTGGTGCAATTGACCAATTAAGTGAGTTAATTGGCTAATGGTCAGTTACATGAAGATTGATTCCAATTAGATTAAGTCAAATTTTGATGTAACTTTCAAATCCGAAATCAAAACAATGAGGAACTGGGGAAAAGTAAGGACACTGGTAAAATTCAGAAATTGCTGCAAATGTGTGAGTTTTTACTTGGATGAATATGCCCTTCATAATGGACAAGAGAAGTAAAAAGTCATTTGTATGGACAAGTGAGGAAAATGTTTTCAAGAGCTAAAGATTTAAGATGAAGCAACGAGAAGAAAGGAAGAAGGGAGATGAAATAAAATAGAGATTAATAACTACACCCATATGGATTTCATTAGACAATCAAGGAGATATTATCATATGCAACAAAGTTTTATCAAAGGACATCTTGTTTCTAAATGGTTGTGATAATCATACAATAACTGATTTGTCAAGTATTTCTGTTTTGGATAAAGTATGAGATACAGTTTTAATTCAGTTTCCGATTGATACAGTTTTAAATGGTTGTGGTATTAATACAGATGATTGATGTTTACTTCAGAATGAGATGTTATGAGCATCAAAGCTCATATTAATATCTAATTTGATATGACAACAAAATGAGTATTAATGTCAAGAGTTCGGTTTTGAATAAGCTATGGGAATAAAGAACGGAGATAGAAAAGGAAATGGAATCAAAAGGATGATAAAGAAACTTCATAAGATGCCAGGAAAAGTAAACGTAGTAACAGATGCATTAATCAGAAAGGAAAGACCGAACTTGTTGACAGTGTTAGAAGAATTATACAAGGAATTTCAAAAGTTGAAATTGGAAGCCAGAGTTTGCAAACCTAAAAATGCAAAGATGTATAATATGACTTTTCAGCCAGAATTGCTAGAGAAGGTAAAGAAACGTCAAGGGGAAATAATAGGTCAAGATATTATCGTTAGAATATATATATATATATATATATATATATATATATACTCAAAAGGATGATCAAGGCATTCCCAGATTTTATTTCAGAATATGGGATTCCACCAGTGACAAAATTGAAGAATGGAATTTGACAAGAAGCTCACAACCCAAGATATCCAATCCATCCATGGAGTACCAATATGTATAGAGATTTAGAGGAAAATTATTGGTGGCTAGATATGAAGAAAAAAAGAAAATGGTGGGATAGATTAGCAAATATTACACGTATCAAGGAGTTAAGGCGGGACATCAAAGACTAGATGGATATAATTCGCGAAGAAACGTCATGGTGATGCCACCTGGGAACCAAAGGTGAGGAAAGCGTTAATTGCATTATTATTGATAGGTTATTTAAACCTGATCATTCTCATTTATTAATAAACAGTTTATCCCATAAGTGGGTTAGTTGCTACTTGAAGAAATGGTGGTATGTCATTAGATCCAAAAACTAATTGTAGATGATCAATATTGTGTGATGTGAGTTGACGGGAGTATTCAGAATATACCTGTCGAACCAAAATAGTATATACCACTCCTAGATGAACGGGCATTAAGTAAGGCGAAACTAAAAAGATAGGAATTTGGTTGAACAACGATAACTCAAGAGATTCAAGCTACTTCGAGAATATAATACGAGACATAGATGTCAAAGAAGATATTATGATGGTATGGCACCAAGAAAGAATAAACGTTATATGTGACTAGACATCAAGGAAAGCTGTGCCGCTCTCCAAACCCGGGTCAGAAGTTTGGGGTCCACAACATATACACAATATATAAACCTGTATATGAAATATTATTTGCAATGACCCTGCTTCACATACCCACGGACCACAACATGTTAAAGTATGAAAACAAGCCACAACCTTAACTTTTATTACAACGTACCAAATCCCAACTAATTTAACTTACAACTGATAATGAAGCTATTCTTACAATCTTACTATCTCACTACCGTAATAAGCTCCCGCTAGCTCGGTCCAACTCAAACTGGAATCCTAGCTCGTACATTAAACTGGGAAACCTTGCTATCAACTGTATCCTTCTTAACTATAGAATACATAAAAAGATTTGCAAGAGTGAGCTAACTAGCTCAGCAAGTCACAATAACAATAACTGAGGTTAATCAATAATCAAACGAGATGATTAAGATGAATCAAGTTTCTTGTTAAACAATCATTAGAATTGGATATTCATTTTAAATTTTAAAATCAAGGTTAGGCTGCTGATCAGTCACGCACTAACCCCGAGCAAGGCACACGACTCTGCTCTATAAACTGGATCCAAGGCACACATTGGCCTAATTCGACCACGAATCTAGTTTGACCACGAATCTGGTCCACATAAAGAAAAACTATCCAATTCTAAAATAGTTCCATATGATAAACAGTATAACTCAGTGAAATAAGTTCATAATCAACAGTAATAAAACATTTGTATGAAAGCATGATGCGATTCACGAGTATCACAAGGGTATATCAAGGTATGTATAAGAAATGGCCTCCAGCCAGTAAGAGAATCAGGTATTAGATGAACAACGATTTTTCAAGGTTTAGTTCTTTGATGTTACAAAGAATGGTTAGGGTATAAAAGTTTCTGTATGTTCAAACAATTCTGTTCCAGTGTTTAGTGTTTGGAGGTTATACATTTGGAGAGTAGTACCATATTTGTGTGGTTTAGTATCTGGAAATCAACAAGGGATGGTTTACAAAGAATAAGGCTTACGGCTCAAAGATCAAATGATGTGATCCGGGTTCAAGGTTATATGATTCAAAGTATTCACAATATAAAAAGAGCTATTTTGAATATTAACAATATGTCACAAGAGAATTTAGAAATCTTTACAATATATCTCGAGAAAGGTTTAGAAGTACTTGCCTTGCAGGGCTTTACAACTATTACTGATCGACTCTGAGCCGACTCTGACGCTCAGGCTTTAACGTCCAACCACTATATCACCTTGAAGTTGACTTCGACACTCAAGTTTTTCGGTTGAAACTCTACTGAGTTCGTCGACTGACCACTAGGTTATCTTTAGTCCAACGTCCACTTTCGGTTTCCCGACTAGAACCTACAGGGTCGAAATACTCTATGTTAGACACCCAGTTATGCTTGACATATCCTCGCTACCAATCCTACCCAAACGATAACAATCCCGACTCGTATTCATATATATTACTATAGTACACGTAACATACATGATTCATATATTCAAATCTCGATTCAATATTTGTTTTCGGAAAACACATATGCATTCATATATTCGCTCGACGTCCCGATAATCACTGGATACACTCTCGTATTTCTGTAGTTCGATTTCCCGGAAATCAGGCAGCGTCTCCTTTGTTTATCGGACTACCCGTCGAAACAATTCGACGTCACAATCAACAAATAACCCAACAATCACAAATCCCAAGCACCGATATTATTCAATTATTTACTATTATTCGCATATTATATTTTTATTCGTATTAGGACTCAAAATTGGATCATCACTGTCCACCGTCGACTCGCCGAGGCTCATCGCCGACGGCGGCGAAAACTTACGGGTACCCGATTAAATTCCGGGTTCCAACATAAATTCCCATTGATTAATTTAAAAATTGTTCCACGTACAAATTGAATTTAATATCATGAACATTATTCAAAACAATTCCTGCATAAATAATAATAAAAATAATTAAAATCCTATATCGAGCAGACAACACAGTCGAACCCAACATCACAATCACAGACTACCACACACGGCCTTGAGGCCGCCACACACACATATACAATTACACGCGCACACGCGCAAAACACACAACAACACACACTCAATCACATACATATATACAGGATATATATATATATATGCATGCAAAACGGGAATAACAGGAAGCCGGAACTGGGAACAACCACGGCGGCAGAAACTCACCGGAGAAATATAAAAATGAGGGGACATGGAAGAAATAAAAACAGGAGGAAGAAAAAAAAGGTGGGGGTAGAGAAATAAAAGAGAGATAGGGCGAGAGAGACCGAGAGATACAAGGGATGAGAGAGAGTTGTAATCGAGAGAGATGAGTGACAGTGAAGGAGAATGAGTTCTGTTACCATTGTTTTTGTTTTTGCAATTTTCTTTTCTTTTTTTTTTTTAATTTTCTGCAAAGTACCAGCCATCAAACACGTAGCATATTAATGCCCCCACTCCAGTTCCTGGCTGCCACGTAGCAAAATAGGATGAATATAAGTTCCCTATAGTCTGATTCTGTCCCGCATTCCCAATTTAACGTATAAGCGCACAGTTGAAAATGAACCGAAGAATTTACCAAATTAGTTTTAAAATTTTATAAAAATCCCGAAACTAATAAAATAAAATTTTCAAAAATTTTTAAAGTATTTTTGAAACTCAACTCGTACCCGCATCTCACAATTAACGAACCGACGCGCGGGTAAAATTAATCCCAAAAATTTTCAAATTACTTTTAAAATTCTCAGAATATTATAAACTTAGTAAAATAAGATTTTTGTGATTTTTGAAGAATTCTGAAATTAAATCCGGATTTTACAAATAAAAACAATAAAAAAAATCATTTAAAGATAAATAATTAATAAAATATTAATTTCTCAATTTTATAAAATCCTAAAAATAATTAGTGTAATTATAAAACTATAAAAATAATTTTTAGAGACAATCCAAATATTTATGCAAATAAATCTGCATTAAATCCACTTTTAAAAGTGAAACAAAAATAATACAGCTCAATAATTACTTATGCGAACAACCTTGTACACAACAAATCACCCATAGATAATAATAAAACAACACATAGCTAACAGAAGCTATACACATAATTTATTTATTAACAAAAATAATTACACGTCATATTCCAGATATTACAAAAGCATTGCGATTAGTTTCGTATGAGAACTTCATTGAACCAAAATAAATGATAAGATGGGTTAAAATATGCTGGTAATGCCTCCAGGCTAGTGTATTCTCTTCAAAGTAATAAGAGATTTTCGCTCAGCAAATATACTCGACTGTGGTACAAGGAAATTAAGATATGGTGATAAGTTTGTGTGGCAATCATATCCAGTCAAGATTTTCTCGTTAATTCTTAATCCTGATATAATTTCGAGAACATCAGGAATCGAATACGCCATGGTCTCAGTATATCATTCGCAGATGTACAGGAAGATTAAGAGAACGATTAAAGAGCCTTGAATGCGATTGAAAGCGATTACAACTAGGTTAATTGAACAGAGAAATATGTGGGAATGAGGTTCAATAACCAGTAACTTTTGGAAATTTTCATGAGGACGAATTGCTAGAATTATAAAGAAAAAAAATTAATATGCGTTATGCTGGTCCTTTTTGAAGCAGTAAAATAGGCAAGATAAGCGTAAGTGAGTTGGCTTCACCGCCACACGTATAGCTGGTTCATAAGATGTTTATATGTGTATATTCAGGAAAAGCAATTAAGCTCCAATATATATAAAATGGAGACTTTAATTGAGTTATATGAGCAACTAATAGAATTTGATGTCAGTAAGAGACTGTTAAGTAATGAGTGATACTGTGAGTAAAAGTTTATGAAAAGTTGTAAGGTTGAGGGATCAACCCGAGGAAATGAAAGTGAGATACTTGAACGTATCATTATCTGATCCTTAGTATGATTCTGAGAACAGAATCCTTTTAAGGGGGGAAGGATGTAATATCCGGGATATCGCGTGTAATTATTTTTATCAATAGATGATTTTTATGTGATTCTTATGTGATTTTTGGTGAATTATTTGACGATTGGTGTTGTAATGTGGATGTTGATATGTGGTAAAGTACAAGTATGTTAATTTTATTATGCCCAGAATAAAATACAGATAATTAAGGTATTTTTCTGGTAATTTTTGGAGTATTATTTGATTTTATATTGATTTATAAATTTATTAATTATTTTCTGAATAATTACAAAATTATTTTATAAGCAAGGAATCGTCTAACCTCAACCATTTTTACGTTTTTACAACCCGAAACTCTTCCGAAAACTCCTTCCTAACCTAATCTGGTAATTCCAGACATTTTCCGTGTTTTGACTTTTTCGATCCGGATTACGGTTTGACCCGTGCGCGGCCCGGCGCAAGATTTTCGATACGATAATCATTTCGGTAAATTATCGAAACCCGTATTCTCGGGATATTATTACGTTATTCTCATATATAGTGTTTTACCCAACCATAATTAATGGTTCAAACATCAAAATGAACTCTGATTTCATACAATCTACCCATGCATTCAAAATCAACAACAAATTCAAGAACAATCCAGAAATTCGAATTAAAGTTTGAACAAAAACCCGAAACTCGAACTACATCAAATCTTAATCAAAACCAACAAATTTAAATACCAAATTACTCCACAGGATCTCAAGAACGATAATCAATCATCAAAACAGTCAAATAATCCTTCTAAATCAAAATCCGAATTTAAATAAATAAATAATTAAAAATAAAAAATTGAAAAATAAATAACCTTGTTCGAAGATTTTGATATGAATACAATCGTCTCATCGAGAGCTTCGTTTTGACTATTTATACGCCTCGATTGGATTCCAATAACGTCTTCAAATTCTCGTTTGATTGCGAAGAACACGAAGAACACGGCTCGTTTCTCTGGATATTTATCTATTTTTACTGTATAATAATGTTTATCTGTACAAAATGCAATACTATATTGGCTATTTATATTTATGGAATATTAGTTCGTGTTGGGTCGTTTTGGATCGATAAATTAGTTATTTAGCCGCTAAGTAACTACAAAAACGATCTGATTTGGTATCCGTATTGGATAATTATCCAAACCGGGCTTTTTATAAAACACTTTATACAAAAATAATGTAATAATATCCCATCTTTCGAGAATACGGGTTTTGATGATTCACCGAAATGATTATCGTATCGAAAATCTTGCGTCGGGCCGCGCACGGGTCAAACCGTAATCCAAATTGAAAAAGTCAATACACGGAAAATGTCCAAAATTACCAGATTAGGTTAGGAAGGAGTTTTCGGAAAAGTTTCGGGTTATAAAAGCGTAAAAACGGCTGACATTGGACGATTCCCGACTTTATAAAATAATTTTGTAATTATTCAGTAAATAATTAATAAATTCATAAATCAATATAAAATCATATAACAGTCCAAAAATTACTATAAAATACCGTAATTATATATATTTTACTCTAGTCATAATAAAATTAACATACTTATACTTTACCACATATAGGCATCCACATATCCACACCCATCATCAGATAATTCACTAAAAATCACATAAAAATTACATAAAAATAATTTATTGATAAAAAAATAATTACACGCAATATCCCGGATATTACATCCTTCCCCCTTAAAAGGATTCTGTCCTCAGAATCACACTAAGGATCAGATAATGATATATTCAAGTATCTCACTTCCATTTTCTCAGGTTGATCTTTCAACCTTACAACTTTTCATAAATGTTTACTCGCAGCATCACTCACTACTTAACAGCCTCCTGCTGACATCAAATTCTATTAGTTGCTCATACAACTCAACTCAAGCCTCCATTTTATATATAATAGAGCTAAATCAGTCTTCATGAGTATACACCTATAAACACCCTATGAACCTGCTATACGTATGGCGATGACGCCAACTCACTTACACTTATCTTGCCTATTTTACTGTTTCAAAAGGACCAACATAATACCTATTAATTCTCTTTTCTTTCTAACTCTATTAATTCGTGATCAGGAACGTTTCCAATAGTTACTGGTTACTGAACCTCATTCCCCCATGTTTCTCTGTTCAATTAACCTAGTGTGTAATCGCTTCCAATCGCCTTCGAGGCTCTTTAATTGTTCCCTTAATCTTCTTGTCCATCTGCGAATGATACACGTAGACCATGGCGTATTTGATTTCTTCCATTCTCAAAATTACTTTAGAATTAAAAATCAACGAGAAAGTCTTGACTGGATATGATTGCCGCATAAACTTATCATCATATCTTATTTTCCTTGAATCACAATCGAGTATTTTTGTTGAGCGAAACTTTCTTACTGTTTTGAAGAAAATGCACAAACTTGGAGGCATTACCAGCATATTCTAACCCATATTATCGTTTGTTTTGGTTCTAAGAAGTTCTCATACGAAACTGACTGCAATGTTTTCCTTAATGTCTAGTGACATATAACGTTTATTCTTTCTTTGTGCCATACTATCAGAAAGTCTTCTTTGCCATCTAGGTCTTGTATCATATTCTCGGAGTAGCTTGTATCTCTTGAGCTATCGAGGTTTAACCAGCTATCGGAGTAGCTGGTTCAACATAATTCATCGTATTCTGAATACTCCTGTCAAATCTCAAATCAGACAATATTGATCATTTATAATTAATTTCTGGATCTGATGACGTACCACCATTTTTTTCAGGCAGCAAACTAACCCACTTATTGGACGAACTGCTTGCAAATAAAAGAGCAAGACTAGGTTTGGATAACCTATCAATAATAATTTAATTTACGCTTTCTTCACCTTTGGTTCTCGGGTGATATCACTACGATATCTCTTGGCGAAATATATCTATCTTTATTTTTGAAAGTTAACGGTTATAATAATCCATCTAGCCTTTAATGCTCCGTCCTAATTCTTGGGTAGGTATAACATTTACCTACATGTTTTTTCCATTTCCTCTTCACGTCTGGTCACTAGATATTTTCTTTTAACCCTCGGTACTTGATCGTACTCCTAGGGTGCATTCCATATCTCAATTTACAGAATTTCCTCAAACTCTTCACTTTACTCCTGCCCCAAATAATACCTATATCTTACCTATATCCAGGCATCTTATAAAGTTTCTTTATCATCCTTTTGATTCCACTTCCTTTCCTATTTCCGTTCTTCATTCTCATAGCTTATTCAAAACCGAACTCTTGACATTAATACTCATTTTGATGTCATATCAAATTAGATATCAATACGAACTTTGATGCTCTAAACATCCCATTCTGAAGTAAACATCAATCATCTATATTAATACCACTTTCGATATTTAGCAACAACCTAAGTATCAACATCAATTAGAAACTGAATTAAAACTATATCTCACATTTTATTCAAACCAGAATTACTTGACAAATCATTTATTGTATGATTATCAAAACAATTTGGAAACAAGACGTCCTTTAATAAAACTTTATTGCAGATGATAAAATCTCTTTGATTGTCTAATAAAATCCGTATTGGTGTAGTTATTAACCTCTTCTTTATTCCACTTCCCTTCTTCCTTTCCTTCCTTCCTTCTCTTTGCTCTATCTTAAATCTTTAGTTCTTGAAAACATTCTTCTCACTTGTCCATATAGATAACTTTTTTATTTCTCTTGTCCATTATAAAGGGCATATTCATCCAAGTAAAGCCTCACACACTTGCAGCAATTTCTCAATTCTAATGGTGTCCTTACTTTCTCCAAATTCCTCATTGCCTTGATTTCGGATTTTAAAGTCACATCAAAATTTGACTTAATCTAATTGGGATCGATTTCCATCTAACTAACCATTAATTGGTAAAATTAACCAATTAGCTCACTTAATTGGTCATTTGCACCAAGTGATGACTAGCTAAATGAAATCAAGGACCAGTTATATATAGTCGGATTGGATGTAACAACCTCTTTCAAGAACTGAGATCATAATTATTTGGAGTATCAACAAGAATATCAATAACATACGGAAGTATACTTTTTATTCAATAGTAGGGTATTCTCTAGAAAATTTGGGCAACATCTCCATTATATTATTGACTACCAGTCGGACTTAAGCCGACACCAACAATCAATCACACAACCAACAATTAACCCAGAAGTAGACCGATCAACTTTCGCCTTCTAAACTCACCATTTCACCACCATACATAATACTAATCAGTATAACTCATATCTTTAGCTCAACTTAAGATTATAGTGAACAATTTTTATTATACCATACTTTTTTTCATATCTTCTGATTATAACCGAATATCACTAATGAGTACCATTACAACTTATTCTAGAATTCTTCTAGTTCATATTTCAATTCAAGCTTTCTAAGTATCAGTTTAGCCATCCTTGAAAACATACACTTATTCCTTTTAGTCAAATTGTTCAACTCTTGATAACCAGCACGTGGTCTTAACCAACACTATTATAATCTTGCGAATGAATTTATTTGGTTTTAAAGCATCACATCTTAAAAATTGTTGCAATCAAACCACCATACCTTCATTTCCCCTTATGTCTTTCTATATTGAACCTTCTTTGCTGACCCAACTATAAGCATCAATTTTACCATAACTCACTTACTTGAGTGGGAAAGCCCAACCATCCCTTGATGAACACACTTATAGGTTATTCGTAACTAGCATTTCTTCGATCTTGAATCTTCATGAAAAATATCTCCCACCTGATTGAGGTATGCTTCATCTTCACAACGTATTAATCGAGTATCTGGGTATTATAAAGAATTTCTTCATTCACTTTCGTTGTCCAATCAATCATTTGCCTTATCCGATATACGTAACTTTACTTTCTTATTCCTCTAGTTAATTTACTTCATACGGTTCGCTAACTACTCCAATTCATGCCAAAATCTCATAATTGTAACGTATCGTGTATATAGATTTCCGCCTCTGATGTGATGTCCTCGCAACAATCCCGTTATCAGAATAATGGTTCTTCTCTGCACGTAAATGTCCACCATTTATTGGCTTGCAATTATCCATACTCATCATATAACTCCAACTGCTACACGGGTTCATTTCACTTTCTTTTTAAAACATTCAAAGGATAGACCTTACACAAGAAGGGAATTTGTGCATATGATTCTGATTGTAAACCTTTTGTAAGGAATAAGAGTAAAAGGAAACAATCGGAAAGATCCATGAATCAAGAAATCATAATTGAAGAGGAAAAAATGAATGATGACTTGGATATGAGTGAGACAACCATATTTGTACTCAAGATGGCCAGTATTTCATACTATATGGCATACAGCACATGATTAGGTGGCATCCCACCAGACTCTTTGTCATTTTGACAAAGCGTCACACCATAACACTGCTTGTCTCAATCAGAAAGCAATATTTTGAAGGAGGAATGATTTGAAAAAGATTCAACAATTTTCTTGTCACCGTATAGAGCTGATCATGAAAGAAGTTCATACTTAACTCGAGATTCATAAAATATATAGAATTATAGGAAATAATGATACCATTGGTCACCATTCACATTTCATCTGTTTACAGCTTCAACGCTTGTCCGATCAATAGATCCCATTCCGAGTCATATATTAACTTTAGAAAGTTCTCTGAAATGCTTTCTTAAATCAATCATTAGGATAAATTCCCCTGTACTGGGTCTTGTAACTTTCGCGTTGCGCTTCCATGTTTATAATTCGACTTTAGAATAAATCCGAATTTAAATTTAAATAAATAATTAAAAATACAAAATTGAAAAATAAATAACCTTGTTCGAAGATTGTGATATGAATACAATCGTCTCATCGAGAGCTTCGTTTTGACTATTTATACGCCTTGATCGGATTCCAATAACGTCTTCAAATTCTCGTTTGATTGCGAAGAACAAGAAGAACACGGCTCGTTTCTCAAGATAATTATCTATTTTTACTGTATAATAATGTTTATCTGTACAAAATGCAATATTGTATTGGCTATTTATATTTATGGAATATTAGTTCATGTTGGGTCGTTTTGGATCGATAAATTAGTTGCTTAGCCGCTAAGTAACTGCAAAAATGATCTGATTTGGTATCCGTATTGGATAATTATCAAAACGGGCTTTTTATAAAACACTTTATACGAAAATAATGTAATAATATCTCGTCTTTCGAGAATACGGGTTTTGATGATTCACCGAAATGATTATCGTATCGAAAATCTCGCGATGGGCCGCGCATGGATCAAACCGTAATCCGGATTGAAAAAGTCAAAATACGGAAAATATCCGGAGTTAACAGATTAGGTTAGGAAGGAGTTTTCGGAAAAGTTTCGGGTTATAAAATCGTAAAAACGGTTGAAGTTGAATGATTCCCGGCTTTATAAAATAATTTTGTAATTATTCAGAAAATATTTAATAAATTCATAAATCAATATAAAATCATATAACAGTCCACAAATTACCAGAAAAATACCATAATTATATATTTTTTATTTTGGTCATAATAAAATTAACATACTTATACTTTACCACATATAGGCATCCACATATCCACACCCATCATCAGATAATTAACTAAAAATCACATAATAATCACATAAAAATCATTTATTGTTAAAAAAAATAATTACACACAATATCCCGGATAATACAATAATGATGTACGTGGTCGAATGCGTATGATGGCAAGGGGTGGCTTATACTACTTCAGAACATTTACTGATGATTTCAGTAGATATGGATATGTGGTTCTTATGAAAAACAAATCCGATTCTTTTGAAATGTTCAAAGAATATAAGGCCGAAGTAGAAAAGAAAACAAGGGAAAAGTATAAAAGTTTTACGATCTGATCGTGGAGGAGAATACTTAAACCTCAATTTCAAGAGTTTCTTCAAGGAGTGTGATAGTGTATCATAAATTATTCCTTCTGGAACACCTCAATGGAATAGAGATTCAGATTGGAGAAATCGTACCTTGTTGGACATAGTGCGATCGATGATGAGTCAAGCGGATCTTCCATTCAGTTTCTAGGGTTATGCTCTAGAAACAGCTACATATACACTTAACCAAGTTCCGACTAAAGCGGTTCAAAATACTCCGTATGAGATATAGAGTGATAAATGTCATAGCATGTCATTTATGAAAATTTGGGGACGTGAAGCGTTTGTAAAATGTTTAGCCTCTGATAAGCTTGGACCAAAATTAGATAGATGTTATTTTGTGGGATACCCAAGTGAGACTAGGGTATAATTTTTATAATCCTTCCGAAAACGAAGTGTTTATTTCTCGGGCTACTGTATTTCTTGAGGGAGAACTATTTTTTAAGAAAATCAGTGGGAGGATAATACATCTCGATGTAGATCGAGAACCACATGATAACATTAAACCAGAGTTGGAATAAGATGAGGATGTACATCAAAATGTTGAAAGTAATCTTGTCTAAGAAACACAGGTTATTCGTAGATCTAGTAGGATTCATGTTAGGAATGTATGTGCATTAGTTTGATGATATGTTTAACAAAATACTTAAGTAGAAATTTAGTGTCTGTAGCCTCAACGGATAAGACCACTTTGGCTATCCGTTGATGGTGTAGCTTTACTTAGAAATAAGTTTAGTGTTGTAGCATATTTCAGTCTCTGTATTTAAAATGTAATTCTTGGAAGTTGAGAGAAACTATGAGTCATGTTGACTACTAGATGATATGCAGATAGGAAGGCCAATTGTAAATACTTCATGCCTTGTAATTTTGTATAAGTGAAGTGGTATCAACGGATGACTTAAAGACCTTCAACGGATAAGAAGCTAAGCTTCAACGGATGTCTCTAAAGCTTCAACGGATAAAGTCATCAACGGATAACATCCTTCAACGGATGTTCTGATGATTAGCCGTTGATAAGAGGTAGTTGTACCTACAGACAGAGGCACATGGGTTGATAGAGACAACTGAGATGTGGTAGCCGAATTTCAGGAACAACAGAAAAAGCAGCCGTTCTTCTCTGGTACAAAGATGCAATAGTCAACAAAGTACTGGAGTGAACAGGAAAAGAAGCAAGTGAAGATCTTATTTTATTACTGTATTTTATATTGTTCTTCACTTGTACACTTGGTAATATATAAACCAAGTAGAAGCTAGTAATCAGATGTGAGATTTTCCAGAGCTGTTTAGAAAAACATTGAGAGAAAATTCATCTAGTTTGTACTAGGATGCAGCTGTGATCAACATTGTTTAATCACAGATTTTCTAATATACCATCTCTGGTGGAACAACAAATCCACCAGAAAAGTTTTTAAGGTCTGTTGTGTTCTTTACATTTGTGCTTGAATATATATCTGTCTGCATTAGCTTAAAGCAATTCACACACTTGTTCTTCTTGAACACACAACCTTCATAAACTGCTCAAAACTTGAAAAAGTTTTGAGATTTACATTCAACCCCCCTTCTGTAAATCTCATTGTTAGTCCACTAGGAATAACAATTGGTATCAGAGCAGGCTCTTGACATACAAAGAGTTTAAAGATCTTGGAATCTAACAAAGATGAGTAAGAAGGATATTGGAGTAAAGATCCCAGTTCTTGACAAAGACAATTATCACCATTGGAAGGTGAAAATGCACCTTCATCTACTCTCCCAAGATGAAGGTTATGTAAACTGCATTGAGAATGGTCCTCACATTCCCCACAAAGTAGCCACAGTTGCTACAGCCACAGTTGCTGTTGGTCAATCCATTCCAAAACCTAGAGCAGAATGGACAATGGAAGACACAGAAGAAGTCCACAAGGATAAGAAGGCTATGAACATTTTGTTTAATGGTCTTAACATGGATATGTTTGATAATGTGATAAATTGCACAACTGCCAAAGAGGTTTGGGACACAGTTCAACTACTGTGTGAAGGTACAGAACAAGTGAAAGAAAACAAAATGCAGCTTCTCATTCAACAGTATGAATACTTTCATTTTGAAGAAAATGAATCTTTAAATGAAACATTCAATAGGTTCCAAAAGCTGTTGAATGGACTGAAGCTGTATGGAAGAGTGTACCAGGTGAAGGATTCAAATCTTAAATTTTTAAGATCCTTGCCAAAGGAATGGAAACCCATGACTGTCTCCTTAAGAAACTCTCAAGATTATAAGGACTTCACTCTTGAAAGATTGTATGGAATCTTGAAGACTTATGAACTAGAGCTGGAACAGGATGAGGTATTGGAGAAGGGGAGAAAGAAAGGAAGTTCAGTTGCATTGGTAGCTGAAGATGAGAGGAAATGCAGACAAGAAACTGTGAGATCTACATCAAACTCCAAAGATGGTATAAGAAGTCAGGAATCAAGCAAGGGGAAAGAGCAAGTTGCTGAAAATGAAGACAACTCCAGCCAAGATGACTCAGATGGTATTGATGAGCATCTTGCATTTCTGTCCAGAAGATTTGCAAAGATGAAATTCAAGAAAAACACTAGAGCCACTAAACCTCACAAAAACACTGTGGACAAATCCAAGTTCAAATGTTTCAATTGTGGTATAAGTGGACACTTTGCAGGTGAGTGCAGAAAGCCAACTTCTGAAAAGAAGAAATTTGAACAAGTAGATTACAAAAAGAAATATTTTGATCTGCTCAAGCAAAAGGAGAGGGCTTTCATTACTCAAGAAAAGGACTGGGCAGCTAATGGAGATGAAGAGGATGAAGATGTGGAGTATGTCAACCTTGCTCTCATGGCTGATTCTGAAGAAAATGAAGTTAGTTCATCAAGCAATCAGGTAATCACTACTGACTTAACACAGCTTACTAAAGAAGAGTGCAATGATGCCTTTAATGAAATGTCTACTGAATTGTATCATTTGCGTGTATCTCTTAAATCTCTTGCTAAAGAAAATAGTAGGATTAAAGAGAACAATCTGTTTTTAAGTAATAGAAATGCTTTGTTAGAAGATAAGATGATTGACCTAGAGAAAACTAAGTTGCATTGTATATCTGTTGAAAATGAACTAGCTGAATCTGTTAAGAAAGTAGAAATACTTTCCAATCAATTAGAGAAAGAGCAAGAGGTGATTAAAGCCTGGAAGACATCTAGGGATGTAAGTGCTCAAATTGCTAAGGTCCAAGGAATTGAATCATTCTGTGAAACTGCCTGGAATAAAAATAAAAAGAAACTAGAATTAATTGATGGACTGTCAACGGATGTGGAATCAACGGATGATGAAAGTTATCCGTTGAAGGAAGAAAAGGAGCATCCGTTGAAGGTTCCTCAATTAAAACAGGCAGATGTTTCTAAAAGAGAGAATCTAAAGAAACTCAACAAAAAGTTTGGTTCAACTTCAAAGAACTTTGTCAAAGAAGAAGCAAGCACATCCAAAGATGTCAGTAAGGTGAATGTAGGGCACATGACCTTAGAACAGTTAAATAATAGGCTCAAGATGGTTGAGGATAAAAAGGAATCTAAAAGAAAATCCAACAGAAATGGGAAGGTAGGAATTAATAAACACAACAATTACACACCTGATAGGTATGCTCCTAGAAAAAGCTGTGTGCATTGTAGTAGTGTTAATCATCTATCTGCTAATTGTAAATCCATTAAGAAGACACCCATAACTGTACCCTCTTCTATGCCTAATATGTCTGCATCACCTCTGCATGCTATGCCTGTTATGTCTCAACAAAATCCTTATGCACATTTTGTAAACATGCCATATTTTAACAATCCTTATCTTGCTGCATATAGTATGCCTCAAATGCCATACAATATGCCCATATGGAATAACATGTTTGCACAATCAATGCCTAATAATTTTACAAATGTGCTAAATGATTCTGTGACTAACCCTACACCTCAACCAACTACATCTAAGACCAAGGTTGACTCAAACTCACCTAAGTCTAAAGATGCAGGAGGAATGAAGTCTAGGAGAAAGGCTAACAAGAATGGACCCAAGGAAACTTGGGTACCAAAATCAAATTGATTGATTTTATGGTGTGCAGGGAAATGAAAGAAATCTATGGTACTTGGACAGTGGTTGTTCAAGACACATGACAGGAGATTTCTCCCTGCTCACAGAGTTCAAGGAGAGAGCTGGCCCTAGCATAACCTTTGGAGATGACAGCAAAGGGTTTACTATGGGATATGGCTTGATTTCAACAAGGAATGTCATCATTAATGAAGTTGCATTAGTTGATGGTCTCAAGCACAATTTACTGAGCATCAGTCAACTATGTGATAGAGGGAATACAGTTTCCTTCAATTCTGAAGCCTGTGTTGTCACTAGTAAGAAAGACAACAAAGTGGTTCTAACTGGAGTTAGAAGAGGAAATGTGTACATAGCTGACTTCAACTCTACAGATGCAGAATCCATTACTTGTCTCTTCAGCAAAGCAAGCTCAGTTGAAAGTTGGCTATGGCACAAGAAGCTATCCCACTTGAATTTCAAGACAATGAATGATCTAGTCAAAAAGGACTTAGTTAGAGGAATCCCTCTAGTTGAATTCTCAAGGGATGGTTTGTGTGATGCTTGTCAGAAAGGCAAACAAAGGAAAGCATCATTCAAAAAGAAGCTTGAATCAACAATTGATGAACCATTACAGCTGCTACATATGGATTTGTTTGGACCAGTCAATGTATTGTCTATTGCAAGAAAAAGATATTGCTTAGTGATTGTAGATGATTTCTCAAAGTTCTCATGGGTCTATTTTCTTGGATCAAAGGATGAAGCAAGTGAAATCATTATCAATCACATCAGGCAAGTCAACAATCATCCTGACTTGAAGGTTAGAAATATCAGGAGTGACAATGGAACTGAGTTCAAGAATTTGACATTAAGGCTGTTCTGTGAAGAAAATGGAATAATGCATGAGTTCTCAGCTCCAAGAACACCTCAGCAAAATGGGGTTGTTGAAAGAAAGAACAGATCTTTAATTGAAGCTGCAAGAACAATGCTTGAAGAATCAAAGTTACCAACATATTTCTGGGCTGAAGCTGTTAATTGTGCCTGCTTCACTCAGAATATTTCTTTGATCAATCAAGCTAAAGGCATGACTCCTTATCAGTTGTTCAAGAGAAGAAAACCAACTCTAAACTTTCTTCATGTCTTTGGATGTAAATGCTTTATACTGAGGAATCAATCTGACCATAAAGGGAAGTTTGATGCAAAGGCTGATGAAGGGATATTTGTTGGTTACTCAGCTGGAAAATCTTATAGGGTCTACAATCTAAGAACCAACATTGTTATGGAATCTGTACATGTTGTGTTTGATGATAAAAAGATTGATGGACTAACAGATGAGGGACATAATGAGAGACTCAAATTTGACAACATTGAGATATATTGTGATGATAGTGAAGAGGAGACTGATGGAGATGACACTTCAAAAGGGATTCAAAACTTGCCCTTGGATAATGCACAAAATACTGCATCCGTTGATAGAGGCAATGCAGTATCCGTTAAAAGACATAGTGCATCATCCGTTGAAGTACAAAATGAAGCATCCGTTGATCATGGTTCATCAACGGATAATCGATTTACATCATCAGTTGATAGAACTCCAAGTTCCCTGCAAAGGACCAACAACTCAGGGGGAGTTTCAACTAGTCAATACTCTGTCTCACATCATGACAATACTGAGGCCACCTCATCTAGAGCACATCTTCCACCACAAAGGAAATGGACCAAGAATCATCCCTTTGAACTGATCATTGGTGATGCATCATCTAAAGTGCAAACAAGAAAAGCCACTCAAGATGAATGTCTGTATAGTGGTTTTCTGTCTCAGGAGGAACCTAAGAAAGTGGAAGAAGCTCTATTGGATCCAGATTGGATATTAGCTATGCAGGAAGAGCTGAACCAATTTGAGAGAAACCAAGTATGGAAGCTGGTACCCAAACCAAAGAACAAGAGTCCTATTGACACAAAGTGGGTATTCAGAAACAAGATGGATGAAAATGGCATTATCATAAGGAATAAAGCCAGACTGGTTGCTAAAGGCTATTCTCAGCAAGAGGGAATAGATTTTGATGAAACATATGCTCCTGTTGCAAGACTTGAAGCCATCAGAATATTTCTAGCCCATGCAGCCCATGCCAATTTCAAAGTCTATCAAATGGATGTCAAGAGTGCATTTCTAAATGGGAAATTAGAGGAGGAAGTCTATGTAAGTCAACCTCCAGGATTTGAAGATCCAAATTTTCCAGACTATGTGTATTATCTGTTGAAAGCACTCTATGGACTGAAGCAAGCACCTAGAGCCTGGTATGAGACCTTATCAAAATTTCTTTTGGAGAATCACTTCACTAGAGGTACTGTTGATAAAACTCTCTTCTTTAGGGATGTTAATGGCTCTAGTATACTTGTTCAAATTTATGTAGATGACATAATATTTGGTTCTAAAGATGACAAACTTTGCAAAAAGTTTGCTAAGCTAATGCAAAGTAATTATGAAATGAGCCTAATGGGAGAACTAACCTATTTTCTTGGTTTACAAGTTAAACAAGTTAGTGATGGAATTTTCATTAGTCAAACTAAATATATTTATGATCTTTTAAAGAAGTTTGACTTAATGGAATGTTCATCTGCAAAAACTCCCATGGCCACTGCCACCAAACTTGAATTAAATAAGACTGAAAGGTCTGTGGATATTACAAGTTATAGAGGCATGGTTGGTTCACTTTTATATTTAACTGCTAGCAGACCAGATATAATGTTTGCTACATGTCTATGTGCTAGATTCCAAGCTGATCCTAGGGAGTCTCACTTAATTGCTATCAAAAGGATTTTCAGATATCTCAAGGGTACACCAAATTTAGGTATTTGGTATCCTAGAGAATCTGGCTTTGATCTAATTGGTTATTCAGATGCAGACTATGCAGGTTGCAGAATAGATAGGAAAAGTACAACAGGCTCCTGCCAATTCCTGGGAAACAAGCTTGTATCATGGTTTAGCAAAAAGCAAAATTCAGTCTCTACTTCTACAGCTGAGGCTGAATACATTGCTGCTGGAAGTTGCTGTTCTCAAGTGTTATGGATGAGGAACCAACTCCTTGACTATGGACTTCATGTTGATAGAATTCCTATCTTTTGTGACAACACAAGTGCCATAGCCATAACAGAGAATCCTGTGCAGCACTCAAGGACCAAGCACATTGATATCAAGTACCACTTCATCAGGGAGCATGTCATGAATGGTACAGTGGAACTACATTTTGTTCCAAGTGAACAACAAATTGCTGACATATTTACCAAGCCACTTGATGAATCAACATTCACAAGATTGGTAAGTGAGCTAGGTATGCTTAATTATTCTTAAAATTCATGTCTTTATTGCAATTTGAATTGTAGCCTGAAATATATTAGTTGCTAAGAACAAATTTGACTTTTAACATAGTTTATTCCATCAACGGATGTTCCCTATCCGTTGAAAGTCAAAATTGCTCTATCAACGGATAATCATTATCCGTTGAAAGACAAATACATTTCTGGAATTTTTTATCCGTCAACGGATAAAACTGAAGTACCTTTCAACGGATGACAATTTGCCTTATCCGTTGAAATGTCACATCAATCGATTCAGGTGTTTAACAGCCGTTGATTCTATTCTCTTAACCGTTGATACTCATACATACATCTGTATGTATTGGTCTTAAAGGTAGTTTTTAGAATACTTACAGTTTATTCTTAAACGACTGAAATTCACCAACGCATATTTATTGATAAATCTTTCTTTTATTTTTTTTAATTTGAGAGAGCATATAAGTCCTTCTGATTGTTCATTTTTACTTTACGCTTTCTTAAAATTTCAAGCATTTACCACTTTCTCTCTGCAAAAACTTCAAGTTATTCTCTGCAATTTCTACTCACAAAAATGGCACCAGTCGTGAAGATTATGTCTCAATCTGGGTTCATCTATGAAAAGAACAATTTCATAGCTTTGGTAGAGAAGAATGAAGCCCACTCAGACTATCACAAAATGATGGACTTCATCAAAAACTGCAAACTTAGCTATGCAATGCTGGAAGCCCCAACAATTTTCTGTGAAGTAGTTGAGGAGATTTGGACAACTGCTGAGTTCAACTCCATGGATATGACTATCTCCTTCACTCTCAAAGGTAAAACTCACTGTATTAACTGTGATGATCTACAAGCATGTTTTAAATTGCCTGAGAACAATGCCATGACACCACACACTGATAGTGATGTATCCAGCATGTTAGATTCCATAGGTTATTCTCTTAACTCTGCTAATTTAGGGAGTATTAGAAGAAAAGGCCTTAGGAAAGAATGGAGTTTCCTTGGGGATGCCTTTATAAAGGTTTTCTCTGGGAAAATTAGTAATTTTGATGCCATAACTTCATCTCTGGTTAATATGTTCTATATGCTTGTTTCTGATAGGTATTTTAACTTTAGCAACTATATGATGCTAGAATTAGGTACTAGATTAGGTAACAAAGCTAATAGACCTAATAACATCTATTATGCTAGATTCTTTATGTTATTGGCTAACCATGTTGCTGAAGGTTTAGTCATAATCAATGAGAATAATAAACTCAAGTGCTGGGCACAAGAGAAAAGAGTTCTTGCAGACTTGAAGAGAATAGATCTTAACAGCAGTGTGCCATTGGTATATTTACCAATCATGAATGCACCTCAGGTAGGTGAGGTAATTGCTTCTACAACTCCTACTTCTTCCAACCCCCCTATTTCTTTATCTTCTAGTGTGGCCATGAAATCTGTGATGCCCCAACAGATTTCTACCAAGGTCACCAAAACTAAACTTTCAAAATCCAAGACAAAGAAATCCACCTCTGTTGTTTCTCAAAAGACAACAGTTGTAACACCAACTATTAACCCTGAGGTGAGTGAACAGGGTGTGAGTGGTGAGGGGAGGGGTGAACATCAAAGAAACCCCCAGGATAAGGAAGGAAAGTTGAGTGCTTCCCAAGCTAGCCAAGCCACAGTTTCTCAAAAAGCTGTGGTGGTTGAAAAGGTATCTAGCACATCCCTAGTAACATCCTCCCAAAAGGATGTTACTATTGAAAATAGTTCCCAACCAGGAACACAGAACAAACGAGGGAGGGACACTAAAGCCAAACACTCACCAACAAAAGCCTTTATTAGAAGAAAGAAGGCCAGAACCCAATCTTCTACACAGGGTGCACACACTGCACAGATACATCCATCTGTATCTATGCCTTCTCAAACTCAGTTTGATGTGACTCCAATAAATGTGGAGTCACAGCCCCATTCTCTCACAATAATCACACATCAATCACCAAACACTTCATCACCATCTCTGGATGTGGATATGTTATTCCCATCAATTCCTGATTCTCCCTCTTTACAACTCAGGGAGAAGCCCCACTCAAATATAGGTGATCATCATCTCTTGGATGATTTGTTGGATCACCCGCAAATTCTTTCAGATATAATTGAAGGATCTGTGTCACCACATCTCAAATCAATCTACACAGATTCAACAGTTATATCACTTTCAATTTCAACTTCTTTTCCTTCTTCAACGGATATCACTCATCCGTTGACAAGTGGTTGTTCTTCAACGGATAAGCTTAACAGCAGTTATCCGTTGATAACATCAGTTTCATCTTCAACGGATATTCCACATCCGTTGACAGTCTCTACACAAATAACTGACTTAATCCCAAGTGTAGAAGACATGAATACTGTGCAATCACTCTTAGGATTGAGGGAAGGGAGTGACAATTTGAGTGAGAGGCTGGGTTGCTCCCAGGCAAAAGGAGAGATTGAAAGCTCAAAAATGCATGCTATTTCTTCCAGCATGGCAAAAGTAAGTGAGTGGAGTACCACCTTAGTAGGTGAAGGTGAGGGAGTGAGATGTGTGAGCCAGGGGGAGCCCCTGATGCAAGAACATAGAGAAAAAGAGAGAAAAGCAGGTACAGTAGATACAAGGGTGGAACCAGCCATTGCTAATGAGTCAATGATTGTGGATGATGCTGAAAAGGAAAGACAATTTCAGCAACATTACAAAGCTGTAATTGATAACATTTCCTTGGATGCTGACACTTTTACTCATCCTGTGACAGCCTATCAACTGTTGGCTGCTCAGGGCAATGAGAAAGCAGAAAGGTCACTAAATCTAGTGCACACAACAGAATCTCTTCAAAGGGATAAAGCTGCCATTAACAAAATGCCTTCTACAGCTGGTGAGCCATCTGAGGAATTTAGAGCAAATTCTGATGATGATGACTCTATTTCTTTTGATGGAAGCATGAACTTAGGGGGAGATGAAGGCCCTAGTTCAATTCCAAATTTACCTGAATGGGCCTTGACTAAGGAGTACAGATCAGTGGAATTCAATGTCTCTTTAGTCAAACAAATCAACACTATTCAACAGGCCATTCAGAATACTTCACATGCAAGTATCAAGGCTATCCTTCAAGCTCACCTGGACTCACTGCATCTCATGAAGCTGCAGCAAGTGAAGCAAAATCTGAGTATGGATGATCTCAGGAAGGATATTGCTGACTTGAAAACCTATACTTCAGAAAAATTGGATTCATTCATGCCCTATGGTACATTGCAGGACTTGGTTTTGAGATTGAAGAAAGAATCTGTTACTGAAAAAAGGTTGGCCAAGTTAGAAGACAGAGTTCAAGTTATTGAAAATTCTGTGGCCACCATTCTTCACAATCAACAATCTCAAACCAGTCTCCTAATGCAGCTGGCAAAAGCACAAGGCTTGACCCCTCTCCTTGATGATAACAAAAAGGGGGAGAGTATAAGGGAAGGGGAAGGAGAGCCATCTACAAAAGTCAACATATCTAAAGTGCTAGTTCCTGCCATCACTACTTCTCCAATTATTCAAATCAAGGGCAAGCCTGATGGAATTGATTTGATTCAGCTTGCAGCAGCTGAAATCCAAGTGAAAGAGCAAAGGAGGAGAATTGATGAAAGGTTGCAACTGTTGTTTGGTTCTACACAAGACAAATCAACATCTGTGAAACACAACACAAAAATTGAACCAATCAACATGGAGCTCATGCCAGTAGGGAGTCATAAGGATGGAGAAGCTTCTTCCAAAGAGCTACAAGCTATAATCCTCAAGCCCAATGAAAAATCCAATAAGGACTCAACAAAGAATCCTTTAAAAGAAGTGGACTTTCCTCCTCCAAAAGATGATGAGAACAAGATTTTAGGCAGGAGTATTGCCTATCTCAAAAAGTCCATGGATGAGGATGTAAGGAGAAATAGAGCTATTATCATTAGAGAGGGAAAGAGCATATGTGTGATGCAAGGACATCCCAAATTCTCAATAGCCAAGAAGGAAGAAGCCAAGCAATTAAAGGCTGACAAAAGAGCACAAGCAAAGCTTGAACAACAGCTAAAGTCAAGTCTAGTGGAAAAAGAAAAAGGGATTGAAGTCAGGGGTGAAGACAAGACTACAAACCTAGATGAGGTTTTAGGGAGTATATTTGGTGAGAGTATGGAAGAAAGAGAGGAATGGCAGAAGGGAAACAGAAGAAAGGTCAAGGCACATAGAAGGAGTGGAGATAACACTGAAGTAACCAAATCTATATCTAAACCACTAACTTCCATACCTGAACCCCTTGTTGCTGATCCCACAATAAACATCCATGGTGAACCAATCATTCCAAAAGAGGAACCTATTGATTGGGACACTATCAAATTGCCTACCTTTCTAACCACTCTTCCACTACCAAAGAAACAGAAAAGAAAACCAAAATCTACACCTCCCATAACCTCTAAGAAATTCACTCAAAAACAAAAACCTAAGCCTAAGTCACCCATTTCTAAAGATGATTATGTTCACATCTGTGACATAAAAGAAATTTCAGACATTGAACTCTATCTGGATGAGCTGGAGGATGTAAGGGGAATAGCTGCCTACAGACAGCTACCAGAGAGATTAGTGTTCAGATATAAAGGAGCTGGGGAAAGAACATGGCCTCTCCACAGGATTCTGGATGAAGGCTACTCTACCTTGATTAGAGTCTTTTCAGCCATACAAAAGGATTCTGGCTTTACCAGAACTGCCAAGACTGAAATTCTCAACAAGATAGCCAATATAAGGAAAACTTGGAGGGAGCCCAATGCTTTACCCAGGACTTTACTCATTCAAGAAAGGGAAATGAAAATTCACAAATCACCTCATTGGTTGATGGAATTTAGAGATGATAAAGGAGTCAGAAGATTTTTCAAACTTGAAGACCAACTCAAGATTGCCAGCAATGAAACTCTCAAAGAAATGCAATCTAAGTTGGATGTCAGTGTTGAAGATGAAGCTGAATTCTTCAGACAACTCCAACTCCAAATTGAGGAAAATGACAAAAGGCTAGGAAAGAAAACCAGGGAACAAAGAAGAAAAAGATGATTTGCTCAGACTAAAGGAGTGTCCTTGGAAACACTGTAAATCTTCAATTATCTCCTAGTACATACACTTTTGCAGCATCTTTAAATTTCTACTTAGTTTCAATTCATATATCTGTTGAGTGTTTTGTTATCATCAAGTTAACCCTGAATTTATGCCTACAATTCTTATAGACATAAATAGGGGGAGATTGTTAGGAATGTATGTGCATTAGTTTGATGATATGTTTAACAAAATACTTAAGTAGAAATTTAGTGTCTGTAGCCTCAACGGATAAGACCACTTTGGCTATCCGTTGATGGTGTAGCTTTACTTAGAAATAAGTTTAGTGTTGTAGCATATTTCAGTCTCTGTATTTAAAATGTAATTCTTGGAAGTTGAGAGAAACTATGAGTCATGTTGACTACTAGATGATATGCAGATAGGAAGGCCAATTGTAAATACTTCATGCCTTGTAATTTTGTATAAGTGAAGTGGTATCAACGGATGACTTAAAGACCTTCAACGGATAAGAAGCTAAGCTTCAACGGATGTCTCTAAAGCTTCAACGGATAAAGTCATCAACGGATAACATCCTTCAACGGATGTTCTGATGATTAGCCGTTGATAAGAGGTAGTTGTACCTACAGACAGAGGCACATGGGTTGATAGAGACAACTGAGATGTGGTAGCCGAATTTCAGGAACAACAGAAAAAGCAGCCGTTCTTCTCTGGTACAAAGATGCAATAGTCAACAAAGTACTGGAGTGAACAGGAAAAGAAGCAAGTGAAGATCTTATTTTATTACTGTATTTTATATTGTTCTTCACTTGTACACTTGGTAATATATAAACCAAGTAGAAGCTAGTAATCAGATGTGAGATTTTCCAGAGCTGTTTAGAAAAACATTGAGAGAAAATTCATCTAGTTTGTACTAGGATGCAGCTGTGATCAACATTGTTTAATCACAGATTTTCTAATATACCATCTCTGGTGGAACAACAAATCCACCAGAAAAGTTTTTAAGGTCTGTTGTGTTCTTTACATTTGTGCTTGAATATATATCTGTCTGCATTAGCTTAAAGCAATTCACACACTTGTTCTTCTTGAACACACAACCTTCATAAACTGCTCAAAACTTGAAAAAGTTTTGAGATTTACATTCAACCCCCCTTCTGTAAATCTCATTGTTAGTCCACTAGGAATAACAATTCACCATAAGTGGACTAACAATTCACCATAAGCCCAGGAGAAATTATGAATTTCTTTTGACTCAAGATGGTGATGTGATGCTTAGGGATAATGATAAGCCTCTCACCTACCAAGATGCTATTAACAGTTCAGACTCTGAGTGATGGCTAGAGGCCATGAAATCCGAGATGGAATCCATGTATCAAAATAAAGTACTGACTTTAGTTGATCCACTCGAAGGGGTAAAACCTATATGGTACAAGTGGGTTTTCAAGAAGAAAACTGACATGGATGGTAAAGTACAGACCTATAAGACGCGACTAGTGGCAAAAAGTTTCAAACAAATTCTTGGTATAAACTATGATAAGACTTTTTCACCGGTTACTATGGTCAAGTCCATCAGGATTTTGTTAGCAATAGTTGCTTACTTTGACTATGAGATTTGGCAAATGGATGTCAAAACTACTTTCTTATATGGGAGCCTTGAACAGGATGTATATATGATATAACCTAAGGGTTTTGTCGATCCAAAGGTTGCTAAGATAGTTTGTAAGTTGCTTCTATCTATTTATAGATTGAAGAAGACTCAAGGAGAAGGAATATTCATTTTGATGAAATGGTCAAAGAGGTTGGCTTTATTCAAAATGAAGATGAACCATGTGTTTACAAGAAGGTTAGTGGGAGCCATGTGACATTCCTAGTATTATATGTTGATGACATATAACAAATAAGGAATGGCATACCTTCTCTACAGGCTGTTAAGACTTGGTTGAGAAATAGTTTCTCGGTGAAAGACTTAAGCGATGCTACCTATATATTAGGGATCAAGATCTATTGAGATAGATTGAAAAGATTAATCGACCTAGTCGGAGTACATACATCGATAAAATATTGCATCATTTTAGGATGCATGAGATAAAGAAAGGATATGTTTCGATGTCTCATGGGATAGTGATCTCAAAAGATAATTTCCCCCTAAATCATTAGATGATAAGGGCCGTTTGAGAAAGCTCCATATGCTATAGCAGTTGGATCTATAATGTGTACAATGATATGTATTTATCCTGATGTTTCGTATACTTTGAGCATGACGAGCATATACCAGTCTAATCCAGGTGAGGGTCACTGGATAATTTTCAAGAATATTCTTAAGTACTTAAAGAGGACTAAAGATTTATTTTTGGTGTATGGATAAGATAGGGAACTGGTTGTAAAGGGTTACACTGATACTAGTTTCTTAACCTAATTTCTGGATAGATAAGGATGATTATGTGTCTATATCTGGTTTGTGTTTTGTCTAAATATAAGTTGTGTTAGCTGGAATGGTTCACAGCAAGAACATTGATGATTTTATAATGGAAGCCAAATATATTGATACTTTTGAAACAACCAAGGAGACTGTTTAGGCATGTCCTTAGGCAATATCACCTTATTAATGAGATTAATGTTCAAGGAGATATAAATGTAAAGTGCAT
Source organism: Apium graveolens (assembly GCF_009905375.1). Taxonomy (NCBI): domain Eukaryota; kingdom Viridiplantae; phylum Streptophyta; class Magnoliopsida; order Apiales; family Apiaceae; genus Apium; species Apium graveolens. The sequence continues at coordinate 132,040,475 of NC_133652.1, read as the reverse complement.
AGTAATGATAGTGTTGCAGACCCACTAACTAAGACTTTGTCGCAACAGAAGCACGATGGTCATACTAGTTCCATGAGTATTAGATACATGGGTGATTGGCTCTAGTGCAAGTGGGAGATTGTTAGTGTTTGGTCCTAGAGACAACACTAAGATGTTTTAGTTTAAGACATTAGGATTATTAATGTTTATGTTCTATCGAATATTCCCTTTATAATTTATTAATTCTTAATTTACTGCGATATAAATGTTAGATTAATAAATGTCCTTAGAATATGATATGTAATTCTATATCTCTAAGTATGTGGCTTAGAAATGAGATTATGAGAATAGTATCAATATTCCTAAAGGTCCCTAGTCGATTAAAGGACAATAATAATGCATTAAGACTGGTGTATTTGTTGACTAATGATCACAACTCATTGATCATATGTATGATGATACTAAAGTAAAAAACACAGGCATATGTATATGTACATGATGCTGGACAGATCCAATGTGAGATTCTACATGTCTGATGTGGCATAAGTAATTCTTACAGTGATAATGATGTAATGGTCCTTAGACCTGAAGTCATTATATTTCTATACGAGAATTAATATACATTGATTCCATTAAAAGTTATCCTTGACCGGGTAATGATAAAAGTGGACATTAGGTATATTATGAATCGTATGAGAACTATGAATGATCTAGATGGGATTTAACCCTCCTATTTTAGGAGTGATATTATTGGCCTCTTGTATGAGCTAGACTATGAAATGCATGGTCACACTCAAATGTTGATTTGATATGATAGTCTACTCATTGATCAAGGAAACTTGGATTAAACTATGATGAGGATGACACATTACATGCCTCTAGTTTAATATATATTATTTGGTTAAAGGGATTAAACCAGCCGGAATAAACCATCGCGGTGGAACAAAGCAACGGGGCAGAGGAACCAGCAGAGAAAGAGAAGAAAAGAAATAAGAAAGAAAAGAGAAAAGAGAGTTAGGAGAGAGAGATGACAGAGAGAAAATAGAGAGAGTCCAGAGAGATTTGAGAGAACGAGAGATAGAGAGCTTGAGAATTGAGAGAGAGACAACTGAAATGGGGGTGGGGAAAATGGGGGTTAGGGATTTTATTTTATTTATTTTTCTTTGTTTTCTTATTTTATTTTCGTTGTATCCCGTTTCGAACAGCAATCACGAATTTATCATTACATATCGTGTGCAGAGATTTATCGGAAATATAAAATAATTCAAAAATAATTCTAAATATTTCTTAAAATATTCAAATATTTATAATTAATAAAATAACATTTTGAAAATATTTTCAAATCGCACATTAGACCCGTATTTTACAGTTTAACAATTACATGTGCGATTTAATAAAATCCAGAATATTTCCGAAATAATTTTAAAATTCTCGAAATATTTCAAACTTAATAAAGTAAAATTTTCATAATTTTTAAAGCATTCTGGAATTAAATACTGATTTTACAATTAAATAAAATGAGAAAATCATTTAAAGATAATTATTCAATAAAATACCGATTTCTAAATTTTATAAATTCCTAAAAATAATAAATAAAATTATAGGACAGCCAAAATAATTTTAGAAACAATTTTAGCATTTATAAAAATAAATATTCAATAAAATCACTTTTAAAACTAAATTAAGTTCATACATCTCGATAATTAATTACAAAATTAATCTCCGCATCCAACAAATCACAGACAATTAATAATACAACAACACATAGCTGACGGAACCATCACATATTTTTTTCATTTAATAATTCGATAATTATATTTATATATCGGATATGAAAATAGGTTACTTAGCCGCTAAGTAACTAAAAAGACGATATAATTTTAATACCGAATTTGGATATTTATCAAAACAGAGCTTCCTATAAAATACTTTATACAAAAATAAGGTAATAATGTCTCGCCTTTTGAGAATACGAATTTTTATCGATATATAAAATGATTAGCATATCGAAAATTTCACGCCGGGACTCGTACAGGTCAAACCGTACCCCGGATCGGAAAAGTCAAAACACGGAAAGTGTTCAGAATTATCAGATTATAAAAAGTAATTTTATAATCACATAAAATAATCATTATTGATTCTATAAATCCTTATAAAATCACATAACACTCCAAAAATTACCAGAAAAATACCAAAACTATCTATATTTTATTATGGATAATTAAATATTAAAATATCCTAATTTTATCAGAAATAAACACCCAAATATTAATATCAATCATCAGATAATTCACCAAAATTCACATAAAAATCACATAATAATTATTTATTGATAAAAATAATTATATAATATTTCCCGGACGTTACATCCTTCCCCCTTAAAAGAATTATGTCCTCAGAATCATGCTAAGGAACAGACCGAGCTATTTTTCGAGTATCTTACTTAAAATTTCTTGGAACTTATCACCTTAATCACATTTCAACGGTCCTCTACCGTCATCAAATTTATCAGTTGCTCATGCAACCCCTAACTCAATCTTTACTTCATACATTTGGAACTAAATTACTCTTCATAGTCATATACACATGAATGTCTTATGAACTCGTTATACCTGTGACAACAAGACCAACTCATTCACAATCTCTTTATCTATCTCATTGTCTCAAGGGACTAACTTAATTTATACTAATCTGCTTTTCTCTCTAACTCTAATAATTTGTGTTCATGAATTTCCTATTTCCACTAGCTATTCTACTTTACGTTTCAGGCCTCTTTCTATTCGATTAGCCTGACTCATGATCATTTTCAATCATATTTGAGAATCTTTAATCGGTCTCTTGCATTTTCTATCCATCTGTGCCCATTATACTGAGCTTATGGCGTCTGATGCCTCGAAATATTCTAAATCTATTCAAAAACTAAAATTTAAAGGAAAATCTCGGCAATCGCGTTTAACTCACCATTTTGTAGTATATCTCAATTTCTTTTCCATCACCATCAAGTATATTCATCAAGCAAGAATCTTTTACTATCTGAAGGAAAATAGATTAGTTTGGAATGGAATGAATCAGAACTTCATTCAAACCCGAACTCTTGGTACTAGTACTCATTTTATTGTCATATCAAATTAGATATTAATATGAACTTTGATGCTCACCACATTCTATACTGAAGTCAACATCAATCATCTATATTAATACCACCTTTGATATCTAACAACAAAGTAAGTATCAGTATAATCCAGAAGCCAAATCAATACCCATTCTTCAATTTCTAACTTTTCCAATTCTTTTAACCATTTCCCAACAATCTTAATGGTATTCACCCTTTTCTTTCTATTCAAAATATCTGTCCCTAAATGGACCTTTCTTGGTTGGTAGTTAACCAAGAAATCATAGCTCATAATCAGTTATAACTAGAATTCATACCTTTGAAGTTGAGAATGCAGTTGCTATTTTTTCAATTCTTCGCAGACATATCTTCAGGCGTTCAACTTGGTCTTCCTTAGTCCTTGAATTAGCGAGGATGTTATCAATAAATACAATTACACTATCCAAATACTCCTGGTACATTATATTCATTCAATCTTCAGACTTACAATTTCTGATAATCGATGCGTACCTTCATACTTCTATTCTTCTTTTCCCCATGATCACTTTTGTGCACATCGCAAAACACTCTTTGTTTCATTATTCTTTCATTCCACATTTTTGAAGTTTTCCTTCACTCATTATTTCATCCCTATTGAGTCATACGATACAGGGCTTTTGACACCAGCTTGACTCTGTGCAGTAACCGACGAGAATCATTTGTTCGAACCTCCGAGACTTTACTTTAATTTTTAAAGAATTCCAACATGAGATTCATTGTAACGTTCTTCTCTAACAGTTCGCCATTAATATCTTCGTTTAATCTTTCCTGTTTATACGCATTTTTGGAACGAATTCCTATCTTTAATTATCGGCATTTCACCTCATTCTCCTAACAGTTCTGGCACAACCGACGTTCCCAACTTGCATCTTTCCTGGATTATTTTATAAAATTTCTTTATCATCCTTTTGATTCCACTTGTTTTCTTCATTATTTCTCTATTCTCATTATTCATTATCTCTTTTAAACATAACTAATTTCTTTTTCTTAGTAATATTAGTTTATTTATTATTGGATAGATCATTTCTGGAGTTCACACTGGAATGAAGACTTTTATTTATAATATTTAAATTTTTACTAACAAAATTATTAAAATTCATCGATAGGGATTTTCTTAACCTTGCTTAAATCATCACTGATCGCATCTTTGGCTTTCCCCAATTGATCAACATTTCTTTTTCCCGAGTTCACATGTGGACTTTATCAATCTTCGTTTTACATCAGATACTTGGATTTGCGAGCTTTCCACTATTTTACGGTAACTTCCATTCAATTGCCACTCAAATTGAGTATGCATTCAAGTCCTTCCTGGAACACTATTACAGATGATAACAGCTCTTTGTTTTGTCTTACACCTTCAATTCTTAGGAATATTCTTCTCATTCGCATGTACCAATAATTTTATGTTCCTCTTATTTATCGAAAAGGGTGTATTCTTCTAGATAAACCTCGCACATGTATGCGGTAACGTCTCGCTAATCCTACTAAACTCTCAATTTCTGCTAATGCTATCACTCTCTTCAAATTGCTAATCTCTTTGATTTCAGTTCTGAAAATCATGTCAGAGTTTGACTCAATCTAATTGGAATCGATCTCCGTTTAACTAATCATTAGTTGGTAAAGTTGATCAATTAACTCCTTTAACTGATCACTTAAACCAAGTGATGACTAGCTAACTGGAATCAAAGACCAATTATATAAAGTCGGTTTGGTCATAACAACTTTCTCAAGAACCGAGATCGCAATCATTTGGAGTACTGACGAAAACGACAATATACTTCTTTCTCCTTAAATATAGGGTAATTTCTGAAAATTTGGGCAGCGCTTCCCCTATATCATCGACTACCAGTCGGACTCAAGCCGACACCATCAATCAATCAAAGCATCCAGAAGCATACATATCCACTTTTATCAACCAAATTCATCTATTCAGCATAGCTCAAACTGTAATATTTTGATCAGCACATGTACTATTAACTGGCATAACATCTATCTTTTGAATTGAACTAAGGTCTTGAACCAACAAGTATTAATATACTTTTCTCACTTCTTTCAGAATATTTACAAAATGTCATTAATGAATTTATCCCATTTTTTTCAAGGATTTTATTTTGCAATTCTTTTAACTTATTTCTTGTCATTACCAGTTGTGTACAGTTACTTTTAAGAATTATGCCGCATCCTTTAACCAGTCACAACAATCATCTATCTTGGACGATACACATTCACTTTCATTAACTAATCTGTTTATCTGTTAATAACCACGCATGGTTTCATTATTATCGTCGTAATCTGATGGAAACTTAATCGTTATATCATTATTTCTTAGAAGATTTCACAATCGAGTCACCATCGTTTCATCTACACTTATGTTTCCGTATCAAACTTTCGTCACTGGCTCAGCTATGGTGCTAAATTTATCATAACATATTTACTCAGATTAGAGAACCTCACAATTTCTTGAAGAACACATTCGAAATTTGGTTGCAATTAAGATTTATTCTATGTGGAATCTTCACGAAAAATATCTTTCCGTGACGAAGGGATGCTTCACATATTAACCGCATGTCTAAATCATTGTTCAGAATTCCCTTAATCTTTGATTGTCATTCCGACACTCGTTAGCTTTGTCTGATGTATATCACCTTACTTCCTTATTTTATAACTAATTTATTCGTTACGATTCACTAACGATTTATTTCTTGTCAAAATATTCTGATTTAAAGTGCATCGCGTTAACGTAATCTACCATACTGATGAGATCCTCATAACACGAACAACTATCAGATTTGATGTCTTTGCCACGACCGCGTTGTCGGTATGTCCATTCTTCCTTGCTCGCAAATGTCCATCATTTATCAGCTTGCAATCATATCCTTCTTTGACACGTAATTCTACCTGTCGCATAGGACTATTCTATTTCTTTTGTAATTGTCAGAGAACAGACTCGATGCAAGAGGAGAGTTTGTGAATATGATTTTGATCGAAAAAGGGAATAAGGAATAACAATGCAACAAACGAATGGAAGAATTTGTAAATCAGAAAATTGAAGGAAAAAAATGAGTGAAGAATGAGACAACCATATTCATACTCAAGATGGCCAGTGTTTCATACTATATGGCATACAGCACATGATTAGGTGGCGCCCCACCCGACTCTTCGTCATTTCGACAAAGCATCATACCACAACACTGTTTGTCTCAATCAAATATCAATATTTTGAGAAGAGAAACAATTCAGAAGGAATACAATAAATTTTCTTTTGTTTTCGCCTCATATGATTTATCAACAGAAGAAGCTCATATGTATTCAAGAATCAAGAAGAACATATGCTATCGTATTAGAGGAAAGAATGTCAATGTTGATTGCCATCCATGCTTCATTTACCTATTCCCTCAGGAAGTATTCGAATGGAAGATTCACAGCTTCGGTCACATTACGACTTCGGAATATCGTCTGAAATTACCTCCACGATATTTGTTTTAATGATTTGATTATAATCGCGTTCTCACAAAATTTATAATTAATGCTTCCGAGTTCATCCATGCCGTGTAAATTAACCATCGATCACGGAACGCCCCAATTTTGTTGATAGAAACACGATTCTTCTCCAATCATCTGGAAGATTCTTTCCTTTTTTTTTCTTTTTTTCAATCACCCTCTAACCGCTCGAATCACGAATTTCGTTAAATATTTAACAATTTCTATGAATTAGGTAAATAATGTTTTACAATGTTGATTCAATCATTATTATTATTATTAAACAAAGTTTACTTTCATTTTTCACGAAAAACTTTTCTTCCTGCTGGTGGTTCTACTTGGTCCTTCGAACTAACAATACTGAGTCTATATTCATCCTTCTTTTTAGGTCATTTTTTGTTTATAATAACAAGAACATAAATAGTAATTCGACAACCAAATTGTAAAACTCATTTCATGCAAAAACTCCTCTGAAAGTTGATTAAGAAAATCTTTTCCAGAATCTCATTTTAAAGTTTTGGAAATCAAATATTTGGTCGTCATTACTATATAAGTTACTTGCTATTTTTATGATTTACCAATAAAATGTCTAATTAAAAGAATGCCCATATAAGGGTCTCTCTACTTTGGTACTTCTTCCACTTTTCCTTGGATTCTGCTCGCACTTATTGGTCGATGAAACTTTATTTACCGTCGTATATTATTTTATTCGCAATTCTACTGCAACGCTGACATTTAGTACCATTTTTGATATTCTCGTCGTCGTCCTTGACGTTGTACCTGCAACCACCCATGCAATTCGACGTTCCTTCTGTAGGTAAGGTCGAGCCTTCTTGCTAGTCTTACCTACACCTAGTAAGGTAGACATCATTCCTCGCACAGCTCCCGATAAGTAATAAGAATCTTCTCGCAACGGGGGTGCCTTCGAAATGTGCAACGTTGGTTCTTCATTAGCTTCCATCAACTGGTTGTCTCCGACGTGGGACTCGTCCTAATACCTAATTCTAAGTTAAATCATAGCTTCTCTTACACAAATTCTCACAAGAATTGATCGCATTTTCTTCAAAACCACGTGAAAAGTAGGGTATCATACCCAATCTTCGCCGATTCCTCATTATTGTAGGATCAATATACTTATAACATTGCGATAATTGCCTTACACTTCCCTCAACAATCCTGGTTTACCAATTCCATATCGGACCCGCTAACCCTAATTCGCACTCAACTCAACTTAACATGAGTATGTCTAGGGTCTTTCCTATTCTATACGACCTATCATCCCTATCTTACTCTCACCTATTCTTATTTCAGTGACCAATAACCTGCATCTCTGATGCCAACTTGTAACAACCCAAATTCGGGGTCAAGATTTGGTGTCCCGAAACAATCTTTACATAAAATAAAATAATAAACAATTAACCCCTTGAATCCGGATCGTTTACAGGTTATGGTAGGAAACAAGAAACTAACCTTCTACAACTCACAACAACTAAAATACAAGCGTAAATACCTTTGTACTAATGCTCTTGTCATATTCTTCTAACATCTTCAACCTCTCGCAGCATAGATTTCTCTAACTTCTGCTATCTATCAACGCTATTCACTTTTATCCTTATCTGTTTCTGGCAGAAATAAGAATTTACAAAGCAAGAGTGAGCCAAAAATGCCCAACAAGTATATAATTTGAGTTTCATGCATTAATACCAAAGGAAAAACTTTTAGACAAAATCTAAAAACAATTTTAAACAATTCTATTTATTTTGAGTGAGTTGAGCGAATAAATGTTGGCCGTCCCCGACCTTTAACTATAAATCCAAAAATGACAAGCGATTCCCCGATTCATCTCCTGGATCAGGGTTTTGTCCGGTTTTGGAATCATAAAACCTTTAGAGAGAGAATGCCGTTAATGGCGATCAACAACAAATTAAACTAGACACTAGTTCACACTCATACCCTGCTGATCAGTGAGGATATAATGTAGATCTATACCCAACCGTATAGATCCATTCAGGTACCTAGGCATCATCGCCCAAGGGTCCGGTCCATTTTCGGCCCATAGGATCCATCTCATCACTGGTCCTCACAATAACCATCCAGCCCGTAGAGTGTTTTGATGTCAAATCATTTTGAATTCAAAACATCCCAATTCAGGGTTCGCAAATAACCCAAAAGAATGGGTATTTGCTCAAGAGAGCAATCGAATTATAGGAACAAGAATAAAAGGATCATGCATAATCAGAGTAATTGTGGCGAAATATAAAACAGTTAACTATTCTGAACTTAGAATAGGAATGAATAAATAATTACAGTATTTTAAAAGAAAGTTCAGGAATACTTGCCTCAATAAGCTTTAATTGCTATTACTAGTTGACTTTGGTTAGGCTTGAACGTTCGGCCTTATCATCAAACTATTATCCCATTCTGGATACGATCCCAACACTCAGGCCCTTCGATTGGAACTTTGTTAATCTCAACATCTAATCGCTAGATCACTCCTAGTCCAACGTCAAATCCCGAGTCTTCCGACTAGGACCTACAGGGTTAAAATACCCTAATTCAGATTATCGCTTCGCTTAACATCACATCACTATCCTATTCTACCCGTACGATTTCATAATCCAACTTATATTTATATGTATTATTTAAATACACATAGCAATTATGGTTCACAATTTTGAAACTTGGTTCAGTGTTTGTTTTCGGAAAGTACATACACTCGTCGTTTTAGAAAATAGGGTGATCAATTATTCATAAAATATTTTTATCACGACACGTAATTTGGGTTTGTATAATGTAATTATATTTCCTCGTTTGATGTTTCCGATAATTACAGGGTACATCCCCATATTTTTCGGAATTAATTTCCTGAAAATCGGGTAGCGTCTCCTTTGTTTATCGGCCTACTTGTCGAACATCCCGACGTCAAATCAATCACAATCAACAACAACATCCAATCCAACTTACAATCCCAAACACTAGTGCAACTTCAATAATTTATTATTATTATTCGTACTTTTATATTTTTGTTTGTATTTTTCGTTTCGCAATTAATTTTTACCGAACTAATTCTATTTAATTAATAAATGTAGGACTCAGATAAAAATCATCATTGCCCACCATCGGCACGCCGAGGCTCATCGCCGACGGCGGTAAAATTCGCCGGTGCCCGATAAAATCGGGTTTCCATACGAATTCCACTGATTAAATATTATAATCGCGCACAAATTTACTTAAATCACAAAACATTAATCAATTACTTCATACAAAATTAAAATTATAAAATTTAATTAATTCGAACAACACTGTATCAAGCAACATCATCGAAGCCAAACAGGACTCAGGCAGGGTCACCGAAAAATTCACCGGTGGCCGGGAAAATTGCAACAACAACAGCCGTAAGCACGCACACACACACGGGATTCACACATGCACACACACGACTCACACACATAAAAACGCACACACACGAACACTGTAAACACATACACATATATAGATATAGGTGTATACATGCAAGAATCGGAGCTACCAGCCACAAAGAGGCTCAGGTAAGGCGGCGGCCCGAAACCAGCAGGAATAAAACACTGCGGCGGAACAAAGCAACGGGGCAGAGGAACCAGCAGAGAAAGAGAAGAAAAGAAATAAGAAAGAAAAGAGAAAAGAGAGTTAGGAGAGAGAGATGACAGAGAGAAAATAGAGAGAGAGTCCGGAGAGATTTGAGAGAACGAGAGAGAGAGCGTGAGAATTGAGAGAGAGACAACTGAAATGGGGGTGGGGAAAACGGGGGTTAGGGATTTTAATCTATATTTTTTCTTTCTTTATTTGTTTTCTTATTTTATTTTCGTTGTATCCCGTTTCGAACAGCAATCGCGAATTTATCATTACATATCGTGTGCAGAGATTTATCGAAAATATAAAATAATTCAAAAATATTTCTAAATATTTCTTAAAATATTCAAATATATATAATTAATAAAACAACATTTTGAAAACATTTTCAAATCACACATTAGACCCGTATTTTACAGTTTAACAATTACACGTGCGATTTAATAAAATCCAGAATATTTCCGAAATAATTTTAAAATTCTCGAAATATTTCAAACTTAATAAAATAAAATTTTCATAATTTTTGAAACATTCTAGAATTAAATACTGATTTTACAATTAAATGAAATGAGAAAATCATTTAAAGATAATTATTCAATAAAATACTGATTTCTAAATTTTATAAATTCCTAAAAATAATAGATAAAATTATAGGACAACCAAAATAATTTTAGAAATAATTTTAGCATTTATAAAAGTAAATATTCAATAAAATCACTTTTAAAAATGAATTAAGTTCATAATTACAAAATTAATCTCCGCATCCAACAAATCACAGACAATTAATAATACAACAACACATAGCTGACGGAACCATCACATATTTTATTCATTTAATAATTCGATAATTATATTTATATATCGTATCTGAAAATAGGTTACTTAGCCACTAAGTAACTAAAAAGACGATACGATTTTAATACCAAATTTGGATAATTATCAAAACAGAGCTTCCTATAAAATACTTTATACGAAAATAAGGTAATAATGTCTCGCCTTTTGAGAATACAATTTTTTATCAAAAATTTCACGCCAGGACTCGTACAGGTCAAACCGTACCCCGGATCGAAAAAGTCAAAACACGGAAAGTGTTCAGAATTATCAGATTAGGTTAGGAAGGAGTTTTCGAAAGAGTTTCGGGTTGTAAAAACGCAAAAACGGTTGAAGTAGGACGATTTCGGATTCTAAAAAGTAATTTTATAATCACGTAAAATAATCATTATTGATTTTATAAATCCTTATAAAATCACATAACACTCCAAAATTTACAGAAAAATACCAAAACTATCTATATTTTATTCTGGATAATTAAAGATTAAAATATCCTAATTTTATCAGAAATAAACACCCAAATATTAATATCAATCATCAGATAATTCACCAAAATTCACATAAAAATCACATAATAATTATTTATTGATAAAAATAATTACATAATATTTCCCGGAGGTTACAATACTAACATCTAATATACATTCGCACTCAACCTCTCGACATTCTATCTTTCTATTTCTTACTTCTAATCTTAACCTTCTACCCATTCCCGACAATCTAGGCTTGTATCAGTGACTTCTAACCTGTAGCTCTGATAACAAACCCGGGTCAGAAGTTTGGGATCCACAACACACACGTACACAATATATAAATCTTCTTATGACAATGAAATATATGCAATGACCTTACTTACCATATTCTACGGATCGCAACAGGTTAAAGTATGCACACAAGCCACAACCTTACTTTTATTACAAACGTTCCAAAACCCATCTAGTTTAACTTACATCTGAAAATAAAATATTCTTACAAACTTTCAAACTTAAACTATAACAAAAGTCTTCAGCTATCTTATTCCGTCTCAACCTAGAATCCTAGCTCGTACACTTGATTGGGGATCCTCTATACCGACAGGCTCCTTCTTAACTGGAAAAGAACATAAACAGAATCACACAAATGAGCTAACTACATCAGCAAGTCACAGTGACAATGCTGAGATTAAAAAATGATCAAATAAAGTGATTTAGAGCATCAAGTTTACAGATAAACAATGATTAGAATTGGATATTCATTTTTAAATTTAAAAACCAAGGTTAGGCTGTTGATCAGTCACGCGCTAACCCCAAGCAAGGCACACAGCTCTCCTCTATATACTGGATCCAAGTCACACATTGGCCTAATACGATCACGAGTCTGGTCTGACCACGAATCTGGTCCACATTTATAAAATAATCCAATTCTATAAGAATAACAGAATAAAAAATGTAAATTAATAAACAAAAGCATAATTCATATTTGCTTTTCAAGCGTAAGGTGATTTATAATCACTACAGGGTATAACAAGGTAAGTACAAAGATTGGCTATCAGTCGGTAACAAGATCAGATAACATAAGAATGAAGGACTTGTGGTGATAAGTATTGATCTTCAGAGGTATAAGGTGTGAAGGTTTGTATGTTAAACTATTCTGGTTTAGTGATCAGTGTATAGTTTGTGTGTATTTGTGGAGTAGTATCGTATACCGGTGGTTTGTATCTGAGTATTCAACAATCAACGGTTTACGAAGAATAAGACTTACGGCTCAAAACAATAGCTGAAATTAGGGTTTAAGGTTAAATGCTCAAAGCACTTGTAATATAAAACATAATTATTCCAAACACATGTCAAGATAGTTTAAGAATCACTTGCCTTGTCTCACTCTGCTTACGCTTCACTTGTTTTCGTTCACCGACTCCTAATCACTGCCTATCTGGTTCCCTTTTCTATGCCTCGCTTCATCTTCTAAGCATCACAAGTATCTATCAATACTTATTTTTACTTTATTCTATTCATTACAAGCTTCTATCTACCCTTCGTTTCACCTAAATCCGACTTACAAATTGAAAATTACGATAAAAACAGAAAAATAATGCACACATAAGCATATCATACATCAATCGGATCACATATAACACATAGCACGTAAGATATTCGATAAAAATATTTTTTCAAAAAAGATTCAGAGTTAAAATGATTTTTCAGATATTTAATACGATTTTTTAAATATTTTTCAGAATTAAAACGGGTCGTTAAATCATTTATAAGCAATTAACCGGGTTCGAATACCCGAATTAAAATTTAAAATCATTTTATAATAATCATCGAGCCATGAAAATAATTTACAATAAAATTTTAAAGCTCGAAACCATTTTCCGAAATTTTTAAATCAAAAGAAGTAATTAAATCTAATTAAATAATCAATTAAAATTAATTAATAATCAATTAAATCAATTAATATTTAAATTAATTTATTATTTAAATAATTAATTATTAACTAAAATTAATTAATTAAGTAATTCAGATTTATTTTTGAATTAAAAATAATTTTCAGAATTAAAATAATTATATTTGGAATTTTTAATAATTAAAAACAAATTTCTAAAATTAAAATAAATAGAAAATATGATTTTTAAATAATTTTAAAACAGGAATCCAAAATTTGCAAGTTTTTGAAACTACAGGGACATAACTGTATCTTCTTCAAAACTTTGGGGACCAAACTACAATTTTGCAGTGGTCGCCGTCGTTTTCGTCGGAGCTTCGCCAGAGAACACGATCCCGGCCATCTCAGGCTACCAAACTCTCAAGATTTACTCTACTTTCTACCAGGAACTTATACATGTAATCAAAACACAAAACCTTTCACAGATTTGGCCGGAAAATTATCAAGAAACTCGCCGTCGCCGGCGAGTTTTATTTTCTTCGATTTGGTCGATCCAGGAATCCTCACATAATTTCAAATACATAAATTGACTCCTGGAATCATTCTAAACACGATGGTAACAATCAAATTCAACAATAACCCTTGGGGAAGAAACCCCCAAATTTCAATTAAGAACATTCATACGGGTTATAAACCCTAATTTCATAATTCGAAGTTTAAATTCAATTTTTAACATGTTATTGAACTCCAAATGACTATTATGACATACCAAAATGATCAGAATCAAATTATCTATAACATGCAATCATCAAATCATACAAACAACATCAAAATAAAAAATTCTTAATTAAATTAAAATAATTTGAAAATAAATAAAAATATAGAAAAGTACCGAATGATTCTACAGGTGTATGGCTTATAGAATCTGATAGTACTCTCCAAGACCTTTGTTTTGGTTACTTGAACTCCAAAATCCGATATCGATAACACCTTGAAATTTAGGTTTGATTCTCATGAACTATTATGAATATACTTATTTTCTCTGAAAATTATATATTTTACTGATTGCCAATGATTGTCTGTACAAAATAAAATACAGTAAGGGCTATTTATATTTACGGAATATTGGTACCTCGTCGGATCATATCGGATATAAAATAAAACACTTAATTGATAAAACAGATCCAATTCGGTACCTGTTTCAGGATAATTATCAAAACCAGGCTTTTGTAAATACAGACTTGGTCTCAGCGCTTTGGTTACACAAATTACGAGAAGATAATATAATATTTTAATCAAAAGATCCCGTTTCTAGAAAGTACGGGTTTTATCGATTTACTGAAACGAATATTGTATTGAAAGTTTTACACCGGGACCCGCACGGGTAAAACCGTACTCCGGATCGAAAAGTCAAAACATGGAAAATGCTCGGAATATTCAAATTAGGTTAGAAAGGACTTTTCCCGAGACTTCCGAGTTGTAAAAACGTAGAAACGATTGAAGTCGGATGGTTCCCGATTATACAAAATAGTTTATAATTACTCGGAAAAATAATTTATTAAATCCATAATTTCTTTATAAATCATATAACAACATAAAAATTAATAGAAAAATATCACAATTATCTATAATTTAATTTGGACACACAAAAATTAGAATACTCAAATTTTATCACATTTAAACATCCAAACACAGATACCACTTAACAGATAATTCACTAAAATTCATATAATAAACACATAATATTTATATATTGATAAAAATAATAACACGATATATCCCGAATATTACAAAAAGTATTTAAAGCTATTTTTCTAGGATATTTATTGGAAATGACTGCCTACAGAGTCTATGTGCTAGAGCAGAAGAAAATAATGGAAAACACGGATGTGATATTTGATGATGACAAGTATCCATGCTTGGAATGCCTTGATGAAAAATGAAGCTGAAGCTTTGAAATTTGAAAATCTGAATATTGACAGTGATTCTGGAGATGATGTTGAGGTCAATACCAAAAATAGAATGGAGGAAGAATCAAGTGAACCTGTGAATTATGACCATGAGAATTCATCTCAAGAAAGAAGCACACCTGAATTTGGTGGCAGAAACTCAGGGGGGATGGAGATGATGGTTTTACAAGTCATGCCAATAATGAAGAAAATTAGGGCAATTCTAGTCACCAAAATCATCACACCATAAAATGGGATAAAAGTCATACTAGAGACACTATAATTGGTGATCCTAGTGCTGGAATGAGGATTAAATTGAGCCTAAAAAAACCGAGGAAGCTCTAGCAGACCCTGATTGGATAACTGCTATACAAGAAGAGCTAAATCAGTTTGAAAGAAATAAAGTTTGGGAATTGGTTTCTGCACCAAAAAATAGAAGCATTATTGGAATAAAATGGGTGTACATGAACAAAATGGATGAAAATGGAATTGTGACTAGAAATAAAGCAAGACTGGTTGCAAAATTCTATTCACATGAAGAAGGAATTGATTATGATGAAACTTTTGCTCCAGTTGCAAGGATTGAAATAATAAGAACTTTCCTTGCATTTGCTGCACATTCTAATTTCAAGGTGTATCAAATGGATATGAAAAGTGCATTTCTTAATGGTGAATTGGAAGAAAAAATATATGTTCACCTAGAGAATTTCCAAACTTTGAAGATCCAGAATTTCCAAACTTTGTCGACAAACTTTTAAAGGCTCTCTATGGATTGAAGCAAGCACCTAGAGCTTGGTATGTCACACTATCAGAATTTCTACTCAAACATGGATTTACTAGAGGCACAATTGACAAGACTCTATTTTACAACATGGTGATGACATCATCCTAGTTCAAATCTATGTGGATGATGTCATTTTTGGTTCTACTAATGAAAAACTATGTCAAAGATTCTCAAGACTCATGCATAGTGAATCTGAGATGAGCATAATGGGAGAATTAAGTTACTTTCTTGGCTTTCATGTTAGCCAAATAAGTGATGGAATCTTTATCAATCAAACCAAGTATGTCAAAGATCTTTTGAAGAAATTTAGAATAGTGGACTGCTCACCTGCATCAACTCCTATGTCTACAACTAGCAAGTTGGACGGATATAAGAAAGTAAAATGAGTAGACATATCAAGTTACAGAGGAATGATTGGATCTTTGCTTTACTTAACTGCAAGTAGACCAGACATCATATTTGTCACATATTTGTGTGCTATATTTCAAGCAAATCCTAAAGAATCGCATTCAATGGTTGTCAAGAGGATTTTTAAATATTTGAAGGAAACACCAAAATTGGGATTGTGGTATCTTAAGAGAACTGGTTTTAAAGCTATTGGATACACAGATGCAGATTTTGCTGGATGCAGGGCAGACAGAAGAAGTACATGTGGAAGCTGTCAATTCCTTGGTCAAAGGCTTGTATCATGGTACAACAAGAAATAGAAATTCGTGTCAACTTCTACAGCTGAAGCTGAATATATAGCTTCTAGAAGTTGCTATGCTCAAGTGCTTTGGATTAGAAACCAACTGATGGATTATGGCCTAGTGTTACAAAAGATCCAATCATGTGTGACAATACTAGTGCAATATCCATTGTGGTTAATCCACTTAATCATTCTAGAACCAAGCACTTTGATGTAAGGTTTATTTTATTAGAGAACATGCTGCAAATGGTACTATTGAGCTTATTTTTGTTCCAACAGAAAAATAATTAGCTGACATTTTCACTAAACCTCTTGTTAGGTCACACACACTGTAGAGGGGGTGAATACAGTGTAAAGTACAATCAAATCGAACTTTAATATCTCAAGTAACATAAAATAAACTTTATTGAAACAATAAACTCTGTTACAGTATGGAACTGTTACCTCTCAGTGATGAACAAATATCACGAGAGCTGCTAGGGTTACAATGAATAATCTTCTCGAATATGATAACACTTTTAGTGCAAACCCTATGTCTGTGTTTATATACTACACAGTTACAAGATAATCGCTAATTGATATGGAATATAATTCTGCTTCCTAAAATATATCAATCAGATATCTTTTCTTCCAAGTATTCTATTCTTTATAAAATTCCTTCTTCATGCATATCTCTTCTTATGTTTATCTCGATCTTCTTTCCTTTAATCAGCTACTGTCCTTATCTGAACGTCCTTCAGCACTTGAGTTCTGATATCCATCTTCTAATGATTATTTCCTGATAATATGAGTACTGATATCCTTAAGTCCTGACTTCCAGTAAGTACTGATTTATCCTGTTTAAGTAAAATCTGAAAACTAAACATAAATCATATTAGCCATGACATTATCAAATATATCTAACAATCTCCCCGAACTTGTAAATTAGCATAATATACAAGTTTAATAGATATTTGATGATGTCAAAAACATTAAGTACAAATGCATGAGAATTAGACTAGATAACTACAACTTACAGTCCTTAAAGCTTTACCAATATTTAACTTCTGATAACAGCTTCAGTCTGTACAAATATCAGAATTTAAGCAGTTGTAGATCTTGACTTGGCTTCATCTTCTGATCTCTCTGATGTCATGAGTTGTTCTGAGATAGTT
Organism: Apium graveolens; assembly: GCF_009905375.1. Taxonomy (NCBI): domain Eukaryota; kingdom Viridiplantae; phylum Streptophyta; class Magnoliopsida; order Apiales; family Apiaceae; genus Apium; species Apium graveolens. The sequence continues at coordinate 132,022,486 of NC_133652.1, read as the reverse complement.
CTTCAACAAACATCTCTCAGCATATCTAAGTTCATCAATCATCCTCCTTTTAGCATCTTTAAGCTCTGCATTATCTTCACCAATTTGAAAGATTGCAACCCTGAGATCATTAATCTTTGCTTTTCTTATATCCTGATCCAGTCTGATCAAATAAGCTTTATCAGACTCAAGATTGAATTCCACAGCCCTGTAACCCAGAAAGGTAGTTATAATTTTAGCAGTGTTGGGCTTCATTTCAACTATATCACCCTTGTGATCTCTGTACTTTGGAACATATGTGCTGTCAGACTTAACAGAATAAAGCCTTTTCTGTCTCTGAATCTGATCCTTCAAATAGTTTACAGCACTTCCTGTCAATCTGTCATCCACTTGAAGTAAGAATAGTAAATGCTCCAATTCTTCAAAATACTTCAATGGAATGGCATTTTGCGTTATATGATAAACCCTACCATCTGTCATGAAGTAAAACAAGATGTGTTCTTTCAAGTAGGTATGGTAAACCATTTGTACAGATTCCAGTTGATTCAATCTCTCAGGAGTTGCTCCAATACCTGGTTCACTCAAGAAAGTTGGATCATTGGTAGTGTTATGTATTCTTCTTTCATCAGCACTTCCCAATCCAGTTTTATCTCTTGCTTCCTTTCCAGTAACTACTCTTGCTTCAAAACCACTTGCAGCAGTCTTCAAAGGTTGAGTCTATTTTGCTTTAGTGAATCCTGGTAGGAGTGTCTTTGATCTATCTTCTGATATCAAGTTAACTTGAGCTATGTCAGAGGTTACTTGCTTCTTCGAAATATCAGAACTTTTTGTCTCTTGACTCTGAACAACTTGAGCCATGTCAGAGGTTGTTTTAAGAACTTTTCTTGAAGTCAGAGCAAGATCATCCTTTTCATCAGTGATTTCTTCATTCTCAGGAGGCACATAAACCTTGATAGGTTCACCAACCTTTTCTTTACCCTTGGATCTTTGATCTATCTGCGGTTGTGATTTATCCAATATTGCTTCAGTATTTGTCCTTTCTTTTATCACAATGTCTTTGAGTTTTGGAAGTGTCTTTTTACCAGAAGCTCCAGATTTAGATGTGACTTTCTCTGATTTAAGTCTGACTTCTTCTTCCATTAAACTCTCCAAGTCCATTCCTGGATTTTCCTGAAGAAATAACTGTCTTGACATTTCTTCATCAAGATCTAAAAGTTCATCAGAACTTATCCTTTTACGAGTAGCAGAACTAATTCTTTTCCCAGTATCAGAACTTGTCCTGTGACTTGTGATTTCAGCTTTTCTTGATGAGAAACCTCTACCTTGACTATGACCTCTACCCATTCCAGAGTTTCCTTGATCATCCTTTTTATCATCCTTCCCTTTCAGTGTCTTGTCAGTCTTGCATTTGGACTTAATTACTTTTTCCCCCTTTTTGGCATCAGCAGGTAGTAGAAGAGAGACAAGCAATTCCACTAAGGCTTGGATTTCAGTAAGTTGAGATTGCTGAGAAGCTTGATTTTTCAGAATATCATCAATCTGAGCTTGTTGTTTCTCTTGAGTCTTCTCAATATAAGCAATCCTGTCAAAGGTAGGTTGGAAGAACTGTTGGGAACCACGGACTTAGGGTGTTACTACGTTTTACGATAAAGATTACGAAAAGAGGATTACCTTGTTAATGGTTGATTCCACGCTCTTCTATTGTATTCCCAAATTCCCTTGAACGAAGTGTGGCCTCCGTCTTCTCAAGTTATCCTCTCTTCTTGCTCCTTGGTGGCTACAATATGTTTTCACACACTCCCAAGCAAGAAGAGAATAAGAATATATATAGGCTACAATAGGGACCATGGATAATTAGGTTGGGCCTTCTAATTACATCTTGAGCCTAGCCCAATGTAATTAAATATTAATTCAATCCACTAAAGAATTAATATTTGCACTACCTTTCCTAATACCGTAATTTAATTAATTCGGTTCCAATATTATTTGCTTATTAAATTCCCCATGTTTAAAATATCATATGTCCATTAATTAAATAAATTACTGATAATTTATTTAATTAATATCTTTTATCCTTGATCATCCACTCAACCTTTATTTAATTATGCCAGAATAAATTCCACCTGCAGGGTTTCACATATTTAAATCTTTTTGAGCTTTCAAGGGGACATCATTAACCGGAATATTATCAGGACATGGATTCCTTCAATAAATAATATCCACCATGTATATAATTCCATCACCCAATATATAATGATATAATTCAAAAGAATTATTTCATATATAAATCAAAGCATGTAAATAATATACACGTGTCAATTACTATTTCCGGATTAAGAACCTAAACATTAATAATAACATAGAATCTTAGTTCTCCTTCTTAATCAGTATTAAGGGAACAATTCTAAATTTGATCATGTTTAGTATACACAAAGTATACTAGTATTATTTATTAATCAATATAAACTAATCTAAATAATACTACAGTCATACAAGTGGATTGTCCAACACCACCTGTGTTGTGAACCTTATTATATTATATAACCGTATTTAATAATCTAATATTCTGTATCCCATTTGATACTAGATTGTTCACAATATATAATATTAGACAACATGTAAACATTCAAATGATTCTCAAATAAACTGGCCAGAAATAAATGTACATACTTCAAATAAATATTTTCAGCATACACTAACAATCTCCCACTTATACTCAAAATATTCTATGTGTACATCAGTGTTTATTTAATCAACTATTACATAAAAATCTATGTGTCCATCCATCTGACTCCTATCGCTTCCACATGCTTGTCAAAAACCTTGGTTGGCAAGCTCTTTGTGAAAGGATCTGCTCGGTTTTCTTCTGATGATATGTGAGCCACAACTATATCCCCTCGCTTTACGATTCCTCGTATGAGATGATACTTACGTTCAGTATGTTTAGCTGCTTTGTGGTCTCGCGGTTCCTTTAAATTTGCCACAGCACCAGTGTTATCATAATACACCGTCAAGCTCCTAGGCAAATTAGGTACCACATCTAAGTCCAAAAGGAAGTTCCTGAACCATACAGCCTCCTTGGCAGCCTCAGAGGCCGCCACGTACTCGGCCTCCATGGTGGAGTCTGCAATGCATTTCTGCTTTACACTCCTCCATATAACGGCTCCACCTCCCAAAGTAAAAACATATCCCGAGGTTGATTTCCATTTATCCCTATTTGATTGGAAAACTGAATTAGTATATCCCAAAGGAAATAGATCTGAGGCCTTGTAAATTAACATATACTCCTTAGTCCTTCTCAGGTACTTGAGTATAGTTTTTACTGCACTCCAATGTTCCTGACCTGGGTTCGACTGATATCTACTAACCATGCCTACAGAAAAGCAGATGTCAGGCCTCGTACATAACATAGCATACATTAAGCTTCCACATGCTGAAGCATAAGGAACTGCTTTCATGCTCTCTATATCCTTAGGTGTCGAAGGACACTGCTTCTTAGATAGAGCAACTCCATGCTTAAAAGGTAAAAAACCTTTCTTGGAGTTCTGCATGTTAAAATGAGCTAATACTTCATCAATGTAGGGCTCTTGAGATAAAGCCAACATCCTTTTCTTGCGATCCCTTATAACTTTGATCCCAAGGATGTATGCCGCTTCACCTAAGTCCTTCATGTCAAATTGTTTGAACAACCATGCCTTTACTGATGACAACATCTCAACATTGTTTCCAATGAGTAAAATATCATCTACATATAGTACTAGAAAAACCACTGTATTACCTTCACTTCTCTTATACACGCACGATTCGCTTGGACTTTGATCAAATCCATATGACTGGACTGCCTGATCAAATCCATATGACTGGACTGCCTGATCAAAATGAATATTCCAGTCTCTAGAAGCTTGTTTAAGTCCATAAATAGACCTCTTAAGCTTACATACCAGATGCTCTTGGCCTTCCTTAATGAATCCTTTTGGTTGCTGCATATAGATGGTTTCTTCAAGACTTCCATTAAGAAAAGCTGTCTTGACATCCATTTGCCAAATCTCATAATTGAGATGAGCTGCTATAGATAAAAGAATACGGATTGACTTAAGCATGACTACCGGTGAAAAGGTTTCCTCATAATCGATACCTTCTTTCTGAGTATACCCTTTCGCAACAAGTCTTGCTTTCCAGGATTTCACCTTTTTATCTAATCCCCTCTTTTTCTTGTAGATCCACTTACATCCAATAGGTTTTATACCTTTGGGTGGTTCCACGAGCTCCCAGACCTGATTAGAATACATTGATTCTATCTCAGATTCCATCGCCTTTTGCCAAAGATCTGCATCTTTGTCTTGTACTGCCTCTTCGTATGTACGGGGATCATCATCATGTTCACCAAGGACCAAGTATGAAGACTCTCCCAAAAACATGAATCTATCAGGTTGTTGAACAACCCTCCCACTACGACGAGGCACTGGTGCGGTATTAGTGACAGGTTGTACATTATGTTGTGGTTATTCTACTTGTACTACAGCTTCATGGGTATTATTTGTCCCTCCCACTAGTTCCTCTAAAACGACACTACTCATGGGTTTGTGATTCATTATATAGTCCTCCTCCAAGAATCTTGCATTGGTGCTAACAATGACATCCCGATTCTTCGGACTATAAAATAAATATCCTTTCATTCCCATGGGGTAGCCTACAAACAACCTTACTTCTGTACGAGATTCTAACTTAGTCACGTTCTTGTTCAGCACATGTGCTGGACAACCCCATATTCGAATATGTCTTAGACTCGGTTTATCCCCGGTCCACAATTCTAAGGGGGTTTTAGGAACCGACTTAGAAGGTACTAAGTTCAGAAGATAAGCTGCTGTCTCTAAGGCATGTCCCCAAAACGACTTGGGTAAATCCGAATAACTCATCATCGATCTAACACTCTCTAAAAGAGTTCGGTTCCTTCTCTCTGCTACACCGTTCTGCTGGGGTGTGCCTGGTGCAGTTAACTGGGATTCTATCCCATTTTCTGATAAATATTCCCTAAATTCTCCAAGCAAGTATTCGCCACCACGATCTGATCGTAGTGACTTGATACTTTTATTAAGTCGCTTCTCCGTTTTAGCTTTGTACTCTTTGAACTTATCAAAGCACTCAGACTTACGGTGCAACAAATAAACATACCCATATCTAGAATAATCATCAATGAAAGTGACGAAATATTCATAACCACCTCTTGCTTGGATATTCATGGGTCCACATAAATCAGAGTGAACCAATTCTAACAGTTGTTTGGCTCTATTCCTTTTTGCCTTGAAAGGCCTATTAGTTATTTTACCTTCCAAGCAGGATTCACAAACTGGAAATGGCTCCACTGCCAATGAGCTTAAAGGCTCGTCTACTACCAGTCTTTGAATCCTCCTCAAGTTAATATGACCTAATCTCAAGTGCCAAAGATATGTCTGGTTCAAACTAGAAGGTTCCTTTCTTTTAGTAGAGTTAGAAGATGTGTTGTTCAATTCCCTAAATTGCAGTTGCAGTGCAGGTTGACTAGGATTAATTATATACAAATTGTCTTGCAATGTACCGGAACATATAATTTGTTTATTCATCATAATAGAAACATTACGATCCAAACAAACATTATAACCATCCAAAGCAAGTTTAGAAACCGAAATTAAATTCCTTCTAAAAAGGTACATAAAGACAATTGTTCAAAACCAAAATCCTATCAGAACCAAAAGATATATGAATAACTCCTACTGCAACTACTGCTACTTTCGTAGCATCTCCCATGAACACGTATATCTCACCATCTCTAAGCATTCTGGATAGTTGGAACCCCTACATAGAATTACAAACATGATCAGTGGCTCCTGTATCTACACACCAAGTGCTCGTAGATATAGCCGCTATAAATGTTTCTGTAACTAGAGAAAGAGACATACCAGTATTGTTTGTCTTCTTAGGAAGAGGACAATCCTGTTTCCAGTGACCTGACTGTTTGCATCTGAAGCACTTTCCCTTAGGCTTTTTCACACCACCATGAACTCCCACTGCCTTCACAGCTTTCTGTGTCTGAGCCTTTTTCTTCTTCTTAATACCTTTCGGGTTAGAGGAAGAACCTTTCTCAGCCACATTCACTTGAACACTCTGCCGAAATAATCCTTCAGCTGTCTGAAGTTCTGTCAGCAGTTCCGTGAGACTATACTACCTCTTGTTCATGTTGTAATTCAAGCGGAACTGCTCAAAACTCTTGGACAAGCTCATAAGGATAATGTCAATCTAGGTTTCCCCGTCAAGTTCAGCACCAAGGATCTCTATCTCATTCAGATGAGACATCATCTTGAGAACATGATCCCTTACAGGTGTGCCTTCATCCATATGAGTGTTCATTAAAGCCTTCATGGCTACTTGCCTAGCAGCCCTATTCTGATCTCCAAAAAGTTCCTTGAGATTAAAGAGCATATCCGAAGCAGTGGCCATAGACTGATGCTGATGCTGCAAAACACCCGACATTGCTGCCAGAATGTAACATCGTGACATTTCATCAGCCTTAATCCACCGTTTATAATACTCTTTCTCATCTTCAGGAGCATCAATAGCAGGCTATTCAGGCTTGGGTTCATAAGTGCAAAACTTGTACTCCTCAGCAGTCAACACAATATCCAAATTTCGTTTCCATTCAATATAGTTAGGTCCGGTAAGTTTGTTATCCTTAAGTATGGTGAATAGTGGATTAAAACCCATTTTATCCTGAGAATCATGCATAAAAATATCACATAAATAAGGGTGCATTAATTATTAAGATCTATTGATTCCTCTAACAATTATTAAAATTTAATGCACTAACATATAAACACCATAAGCTTCTGGTACGCCACGATGTGTGACATGTATACCACCTAATTTTGTTTAAATGTTACTTCGGTCCTATTACTAAACAATATGCCACGTTGGGGTGGACTATATTATTTTTCATAGCTAAGTGTATACCATCATCAAATCTTAAATTATTCGAAATCTATGGAACTTGGTACGCCACGATGGGTGGCGTGTATACCTTCCAATATTCGTAATTTTGCCTTGAATAGAATACTTCAATTCAATATTCATCAATGGTTTGATTTCCAGGTAGTGGAGGAGTCACATCGGTCTCGCTTAAAACCCACAGCCTTACAAGTTCGATGAACCCGTTTTTGACAAAATCGCCCCAAATCAGAAATAAAAAAAATCCGTATTTATTCCTTTCAAAATTTATTAATTTAAGAAGTTTGTTCTAGTAATTTCTATAACATTCTAGACACCATAAATTACATGCCACGATGGGTGACGTATATATAATTTATATTCGTCTTTATGTTAAATTACCTACGACCAATAATGGAGACCATGGGATTTAATTTCATATTAATTCCCTCTCCCACTTAGAATTTTTTATTTATTAAAATTGAGGAATTTTAAAAATTAAATGGGGCCCTATGTTGTTATAATTATGTCTAATCATGCATTCAAAATACACACATAATTTTAGCAACATATAACATTTAATTAAAGCAATAAATAAAATTTATGTCCATGTCGTCCTAATTAAGTTAAACATGCAATTTTAAAAGAATTACACACATAATTAACGACACACATAATCAATAAATTAAAGCAATAATTAAAATTATCCTCTCTTTTTGCTCCTTGGTGGCTACAATATGTTTTCACACACTCCCAAGCAAGAAGTGAAAAAGAATATATATAGGCTACAATAGGGACCATGGATAATTAGGTTGGGCCTTCTAATTACATCTTGAGCCTAGCCCAATGTAATTAAATATTAATTCAATCCACTAAAGAATTAATATTTGCACTACCTTTCCTAATACAGTAATTTAATTAATTCGGTTCCAATATTATTTGCTTATTAAATTCCCCATGTTTAAAATATCATATGTCCATTAATTAAATAAATTACTGATAATTTATTTAATTAATATCTTTTATCCTTGATCATCCACTCAACCTTTATTTAATTATGCCAGAATAAATTCCACCTGCAGGGTTTCACATAATTATATCTTTTTGAGCTTTCAAGGGGACATCATTAACCAGAATATTATCAGGACATGGATTCCTTCAATAAATAATATCCACCATGTATATAATTCCATCAACCAAAATATAATGATATAATTCAAAAGAATTATTTCATATATAAATCAAAGCATGTAAATAATATACACGTGTCAATTACTATTTCCGGATTAAGAACCTAAGCATTAATAATAACATAGAATCTTAGTTCTCATTCTTAATCAGTATTAAGGGAACAATTCTAAATTTGATCTTGTTCAATATACACAAAGTATACTAGTATTATTTATTAGTCAATATAAACTAATCTAAATAATACTACACCCATATCAGTGGATTGTCCAACACCACCTGTGCTGTGAACCTTATTATATTATATAATCGTATTTAACAATCTAATATTCTGTATCCCATTTGATACTAGATTGTTCACAATATATAATATTAGACAACATGTAAACATTCAAATGATTCTCAAATAAACTGGCCAGAAATAAATGTACATACTTCAAATAAATATTTTCAGTATACACTAACAAGAACTTTTTCTTGTCAATTTTCTGAATTTGTTCATGTTTGATGAATTCTTCCTGAATCTTGTGTAGCTCTGCATGAGTAGTTGAATGGAGACCTTGTAGATGTTTAGTACTCAATGCAGTGACTCTAAGCTGTGTTTTAAAATCATCAGTAATTAACATCTCATCAGCTTTAGTCAAGTGCTCAGCAAGATGCTTTACAGTTGGAACACAGGAAACTGAGTTCCATTCCTTAGTCCACTCCTGTCCTGCAGGAGTTTCACTCCAAGGCACTGGTGCTTCTCTGGTAACAAACTTCTTAACAAGTTCAGATTTAAGAACAGTTTATTGAGGAGCATGTCCTGAAGGACCTGCTTCATCAGCATCTGCATTTGGAGTAGCATCACCAGTATCTCCAGCATTTACAGCATCAGAACTTACAGAATCAGTATATTCTGATAAAACAACAGTGTGAGTAGCAATGGAGACTTCAGCATCCTCTAATTGCTGATCTGGTTCTAAGTTCTGATCAACAACCATATCCTGATGCTCACCTAACTTCTGATCATCAGCATCTAGATGCAGAGAAGGTGTAGTAGATAATTCTGGAGTTTGAGCAGCATCAGAAACAGGTGTTGTTGATGGTATAGTTGATGTTGGAGCTTCTAAGAGAATTACTTCAGGTACAACCAGGTTTTGAACATCAATTTCAGTACTTGTGCCTGGAACAACAGGAGATATAGACTTTCGAACAGGAGACACAGATGGTGTGTTGGCCTTTTCAGGAACAGCTTCCTGAGATGGAGTTGATGGAGAAGAAGTGACTTTAGCAAATTCCTTTTCTTGTGAGATTAGAGATTCATGATCTCCTTCCTTAGCTGTTGCTTCTTCATCATCTGAAACTGGCCTTTTTGCCCTCTGTTTCTTGTATCTTTTTGTAGATATGGATTCCTTGGGAGTTTCAGGAACAGTCATTCTTCTAAGCCTCTTGAGAAGCCTAGATACCCCAATTCCAGAATCCTTCTGAGAAGTCACTTTCTCAGCTTCTTTGACAACAGGTTCTGATGTAGAAACCTGTTCCTCACTGTCTGACTCATCTCTCAAAGCAATCCTCCTTCTCTTTTGAGGTGTTTGAGGAACAGTCTTTATCCTCTTAGGCTTGGAAGATGAAGGCTTCATCGTAGGTGCTGAGGATGAGGGTTGAACTGTCTGTGAAGTGGAGAGATAGGATTTGATATATTGCCTGAGGGTTGGTTGAGTAGTATGAGTGGTATGTGCTGATGGTTGTTGTGGTGTTTGGGAGGTTGTTGTTGGTTGGACATCAGGATAAACAGATCTATAGGAATCAGGATCAGCATTAACTAAGATCTGTTTTACAGACTGAGGAATCTGTAACGGTCTAACCACTTATTTCTTAGTGTCAGCATTTACCAGGTCATTAAAGTAACGTTTTGTAACTTTGAAAGGTGGAGTTAAGGTACTGGTTAGTCGAGGTTCATCAGTACAAAAAGTATATATAAGTTGACAGAATCTAGCAAAGTAGACAACATTCCTATCCTCTGTCATCCTATCCCCAATTAAACCTATTATAGCAGTTGCAAAATCAAAATGAGTTTGGTTTATAATGGCATACCCGATGTGCTGACTCATTATGGGGATGGCATCAAAGTTTGAACACTTGTTCCCAAAAGCTTTAGTGATGCAGTCGAAGAAGAAGCTCCATTCCCTTCTGATATGAGCCCGTTTCAACTGCCCAAGCTTTGCCAAACTCTGTTCATACCCCAAACTGGCCATTAACTCCTGAAGAGCTGATTCCTCTGGAATTGAAAAAGTGCATCCTTCTGGGAGATGTAGAGCCTTGCGTATTGTACCAGGAGTGACTGCATATGGAGAATCACCCACTTCGAAAACAATACTAGGAGTACCATTTTGACCACAATTATCAAAGTTTCCAGTCCTCCAAAGTGTCAGAACTTGTTGGCTTGAGAATACTGAAGGTTGGGTCAATGCATACCCGATTTCACTGTGTGCAAGATGATCTTGCACAAAATGCAATTCAGACGGAGCTTCAGCATTATCAAGAATTGCAGCATAGTTGTTTGGAACAAATTTAGCTCCATCAATGATTAAATCCTTAGGTGCCATGAAATTAATCGAGATGTATAAGTGCCTGTTAGGTGTTTGATAGAGTGTCTATATGAAAAACCAACATTAGAAGGAGAAAGAGAGTAAAAGCAAATAGAGAGAAAAAGTATGAAAGAAAATAAAAGATTAAAAAATCCTCTCTCTGTCTTACTTATACTTTTGAAAAAAATTGTAACCGTTGGACACCTGTCAGACATGCAGTAAAAACGAATAGTTAATGGGCACGAGAAAACAGTAATCATTACTTAACCACTTGCAGGAAAAACCGTTCCACTTACCCAGTTATTCCATTAATCAAGGTGAAACAGTTTTAATTCAAAATTATAACTGTTCCCACTTATTTAATTATTTTTCACTGCAACATCAATATTCTAAAAAAAATTTCGAGTGAAAATGACCATAATAAATCAGATGAGCAAGTACTGATAAAATAAAATCAGAACTTAAGTTAAAACAGAATTTATATGGTCATCAAAATATAAATATGTATCAGGATTTATCAATGCATTACAAAATATCTCAGAGACAAGATCTTGAAACAAAAACAAATTTCATTAATATATCAAGAGAATATATTCATGAAATTTAAATTACATCAGAACTTTTTACAAGATTGCCCTAAGCTGCTAAACCTAACGTCAACAGGCTTTGTCCTAGCTCAAGAAGCAGGGCAAGGCTGATGATGAAGAAAAATAGGAAGAAGAAAATAAATCATATCTTCTTCCTACTCTCGACAAATAGAATAGCGAGTCGTATGATTCACTCTTGCTGGCGGAGAGCTTCCAGCCTTTCCTCCTCCAATCGCTCCAGATGGCGATGGTAGTCCATGTAGAAGAACAGGAGGTGGGTGAGTACCTCCTGGGGAACGGAGTCCCATATCTCATCAGGAATGGCAGTAATGTTCCATTCCTGCTGCCAATCGGCACAACTCAGCTCCATGTTGAATGTTTCGTAGTTCAAAAACATGTTGTAATTGACCATGGTGTTTTTGATATAAAGATTATGAAGGTGAGTTTGTGATAAAAGATTTGATGGGAAGGCTGATGTGAAGTGGTTGCTTATATAGGCAAGAGAATGCCAGGAGACGCAAAGAAATTTAATGCTGACAGGTAGAATTAAATTCTACCTCGTCTCCCCAGACTTGGAAAAAGAAAAACATTCATTGGAAAGGGAAAACATGGTTTAATGCGCATAAGAAACAAGTAAAAGTTGACTGTTCATGTACGAGTACCACTATCCCTAAATATAGTGACTGTTAATCTTCCACTTCAATATATTCTGGTTTAAACTGAGACTGTTTCCAAATTTTATCCACAAATAATTCAAGTAAAGAATCAGACTTTAATATCAGAACTTAGACTTATATCAGAACTTAACAGTCATCAGAACATAATTTCTTAACTCGAAAAATGAATGCCTATCTTAGTAAGTTCTCACACAAATTCTGATTTATATTCTTCAGAATTTAATCATCAGAACATGCAATCAGAACTTGTCCTCAGAATTTGTGCAATGTGACACAATGACTGTTCATCTAAAACAACATAGATCACCACAGTGATTTTCATCATTCATATGGAGTGGTTAGTGTGTGCATTAAGCTAAATATCAGACAAAAAGTAAAGTCTGATTCACTTCAGTACATCTTAGAAATAAGGCATAACTAAAACTTTGCTAAAGAGCTGTCATTATTCTGAAACCTACTGTTGAATGAGTTCATGCTTGAGTCCACCTCAACTATTTTGTGCTAATTTTGTGCATCTTTTTAAATTCCATTTTACAGTGGCTTCTCAGTGTAAGTGAGTCACGACTGCTTATCAGAATTTATGCTATTATCAGAGTATTTCTCCAGTAATCATAGAGTGTGAAAAGTCACCAAGAAAATATTTTGCTTTTCTAATGCATATTTACTTAATACCAGAAATGCACTTGGATCGTCCCTTCCACATTTTTACTCTAGATCTCAAAGGAGTACCTGATTTTAATCCATGATTATTTTCTTTTTCTTTTGATAAGAGAGGTTTATCAGCACTTAGTACATTCAACAGATTTACTAGCATCAGAACTTAACAGATGAGAAGCAATATTCTAGTTTGTGACTTAGTAATAAGATAGACCAAGTAAACTCAACTAAGCTCAATTATCAGAATTTGCTTGTGTCAATAGATTTCCACAGAAATAATTACTTCTTACATGGGATCCCTTGTTTATTGAAGACTACTAGGTCAGCATCTAGCACAGTTATCCTCATAGGATTGAATAGTTACCTAAACAGAAATATCACTATCAGAGTTTAGAAACATTTATCAGACAACAATCAGTACTTAAACACATTTTTCAATTAAGCACAGAATATATAAAGAGATTAAATTCTGTAAATACTGATCATAAAGTCTGATACATCAGAACAAAACTAAGCAGATTTAGAGAAAGAACCTGAAACCATTCCAAATTCATTTATCAATCTTGTAAAAGTAGCTTCACATAATGGTTTTGTGAAGATATCTGCTAGTTGTTGATCTGTTGGAACAAAGTACAATTCCACTGTACCTTCATCCACATGTTCCCTGATGAAGTGGTACCTGATGCTGATGTGCTTTGTCATAGAGTGTTGAACTGGATTACCTGTCATAGCAATAGCACTTTGATTATCACAGTAAATAGGGATTTTGAAATATGTTAACCCATAATCCAGTAACTGATTCTTCATCCAAAGAATCTGTGCACAACAACTTCCTGCAGCAATATATTCTGCTTCTGCAGTTGATGTGGAAATTGACTTTTGTTTCTTGCTAAACCAAGAAACCAATCTGCCTCCAAGAAATTGGCAGCTTCCACTTGTGCTTTTCTTGTCAATTTTGCAACCTGCAAAATCTGCATATGAGTAACCTATTAGTTTAAAATCTGATTCTCTGGGATTCCACAATCCCAGATCAGCTGTGCCCTTAAGATACTTGAAAATTCTTTTCACAGCTGTTAAGTGAGGTTCTCTTGGATCTGCTTGAAATCTTGCACAAAGACAGGTAGCATACATGATATCAGGTCTACTAGCAGTTAGATAGAGTAGAGAGCCAATCATACCTCTGTAATCAGTAATATCTACTGATTTACCAGTATCCTTATCCAGTTTTGTTGCAGTGGCCATGGGAGTGGATGCACTTGAACAATCTTGCATTCCAAATTTCTTCAGCAAGTTTCTGGTGTAGTTAGTTTGACAAATAAAAGTGCCTTCTTCATACTGCTTGACTTAAAGGCCCAGAAAATAGCTGAGTTCCCCCATCATACTCATCTGATACCTTGACTGCATCAGTTTGGCAAACTTCTTGCAAAGTCTGTCATTTGTAGACCCAAAAATGATATCATCAACATAAATCTGGACCAGAAGTAAGTTCTTTCCATAATTGAGGTAGAACAGTGTTTTGTCTATAGTTCCTCTGTTAAATCTACTTTTCAGAAGAAACTGAGCTAAAGTCTCATACCATGCTCTGGGAGCTTGCTTAAGTCCATAAAGTGTTTTATCAAGCCTGTAGACATAATCTGGATGTTTGGAATCTACAAAGCCCGGAGGTTGTTCAACATATACTTCCTCCTCCAATTCTCCATTAAGAAAAGCACTTTTCACATCCATTTGAAAGACAGTAAACTTTTTGTGAGCAGCATAAGCCAAAAATATCCTTATGGCTTCTAACCTAGCAACTGGTGCAAATGTTTCATCATAATCAATTCCCTCCTGTTGAGAATATCCTTTTGCAACCAGCCTTGCCTTATTACTTATAATTATGCCATCACTGTCAGTTTTGTTTCTGAATACCCACTTTGTACCAATAACAGATCTATTCTTTGGTCTTGGCACTAGGGTCCAGACTTTATTTCTTTCAAATTCATTTAACTCTTCCTACATTGCTTGCACCCAATCAGCATCTTGAAGAGCTTCTTCTACTTTCTTTGGCTCAGTCTGAGAGAGAAAAGAATTGTAAAGACATTCATTTGAAGTACCTGTTCTAGTTCTGACACCTGCATCAGGATTTCCAATTATCAAATCAGGTGTATGTGATTTAGTCCACTTCCTTGCAGATGGAAGGTTTTCTCTAGAACTGGATGCTCCCCCATTATCCATGATGTCTTTATTTTCATTTTCTGATGCTCCCCCTGAAACTATGCTCTCTGAGTTGGATTCTTCAGAATTTAGATTTTCAGAACTATCAGAACTTGGCTTATCAGAACTTGACGGATCAGAACTTGAAGATCCAGATGTATGTTCTGATGCTTCTTGAGATGTGGTATGTTCTTGAGTATGCTCCCCCTGCATAGGTGCATCTTCCTTTGGCGTAGTCATCACAGTTTCAATAACATCAGAGTTTAATCCATCAGAAATTACAGTATCAGGACTTAGACTGTCAGGATTTTCAGTATCAGAATTTGAGTCTTCATTTTCAAATCTCAGCTGATCATGATCAATAAAATCTTCAAGACAAGTAATCTTCTTGTCATCAAAAGAGACATTGATAGATTCCATGACCACTCTTGTTCTCAAAATATAGACTCTGAAGGCTTTTGTGGAAAGTGAATATCCAACAAAAATTCCTTCATCAGCTTTTAGATCAAATTTAGATAGCTGTTCAGGATGAGTCTTGAGAACAAAACACTTGCATCCAAATACATGAAAGTACTTCAGATTTGGCTTCTTTTTCTTCACCATCTCATATGGTGTTTTTCCTTGCTTGTTAATGAGTGTTGCATTTTGAGTAAAATAAGTAGTCTGCACAGCTTCAGCCCAGAAATAGGTTGGAAGCTTTGCTTCTTCAAGCATTGTACGTGCAGCTTCAATGAGAGTTCTATTCTTCCTTTCAACAACTCCATTTTGTTGTGAAGTTCTAGGAGCAGAAAATTCCTGCTTAATACCATGGTTTTTGCAGAACTCTTCCATTTTCAATTTCTTGAACTCAGTGCCATTATCACTCCTTATGGTTTTCACAGAATTTTTGACCAATTTATCCAGATTTTTGACATGATCAATCAAGATAGATGCAGTTTCACTTTTTGTGTGCAAGAAATACACCCATGTGTATCTGGTGAACTCATCCACTATGACCAACGCATATTTCTTCTTTGCAATAGACATGACATTCACTGGACCAAATAGATCAACATGTAGTAGATGATAAGGCTCAAGAATTGATGATTCAGTCTTGCTCTTAAATGAAGATTTTCTTTGTTTGGCCTTCTGACAAGAATCACAAAGGCCATCAGGAGCAAATACTGATTTTGGCAGTCCTCTCACAAGATCTTTCTTGACCAGCTATATTATTGAAATTTAAATGAGAGAGTTTCTTGTGCCAATTCCAGCTTTCTTCAATTGATGCTCTACTCATCAGACAGATTGCAGAACCATCAGTACTTGTTGAAAGCTTAGCTTCATAAATGTTACCACGCCTGTATCCTTTCAGAACAACTTTGCCTTTAGATTTACTCACAACTTCACAATGTTCTTCAAAGAAATCAACATGATAACCTCTGTCACAGATTTGACTTATACTCAGCAGATTGTGTTAAATCCTGAGACCAGAGCTACTTCTTTAATGATGACATTCTCAAGATTGATATTGCCATATCCCAATATTTTTCCAATGTTTCCATCTCCATAAGAAACACTTGGGCCAGCTTTCTCCACAAAGTCTGATAGCAGGGCCTTATTTCCAGTCATATGTCCTGAACATCCACTGTCCAGAACTAGAATATTTTTCCTGTTGCCCTGCAATCACAAAGACCACTAATGATTAGTTTTAAGGACCCAGACTTGCTTGGATCCTTTGGCCTTATCAAGTTTGTTAACATTTGCAGCGGATTTAGCATCAGAGTTTATGTTAACATTTTTCTTATCAGAACTTACACTATCAGACTTTGAAGAATTTACACTAGAAGGAACAATGGAAACTTTCTTCAAAGAAGGTTTTATTTGATAATAATCATAGTACAAACTATGATATTCCTTACAAGTATAAATGGAATGTCATAAACTACCACAATGAAAACAAGGATTTTATGGTTTATATCTAACAGACTGACTCTTAACTCCTGATTTTGAATGTAAGGAGTTTATGTTCTTATTCTTCCTGCAAAAAGAAGCCAGATGGTTAGAACTTCCACAGTTATGACACGTTTTCCTAGAAGCTTCAGGAACAGGCTTATAATTATTGCTTTTATTCACACCTTCCTTTCCATTCCTATTTTTCCTAGGTGATTTTACCTGGTTTGCATTCTTAATATCTTTCAGCTTATGCTTAAGCTGCTTCTTCGTCATTAAGCCTATGTTTACTTCAGCTGTCTTTTCCTGTTTTAGTTTGTCAGAATTTAATTCCTCTTTAACTTCTGATTTCACATTATCAGACTTTACAGTTACAAACTTAACAGGTTTTAACTTTGGCTTTTGCTTAACAACAAGCTTAATTTCTACAGTTCCTTTATCTTTCTTATCCTCTCCATAACCTAAGCCCTCTTTCCAATTTTCACTACTTAGCAAATTTTGAGTTGTTCTGCCAGAGTTAGTCCAAGTCCTGATAATCTCTCTTTCCTTTTCTAACTCAGTTTTTAGAGATTCATTCATTTTTAGCACTTCATCCCTAACATAAAAAGCATCATCTCTATCCTTCTAAGTTTGATGGAACATAACTAGCTCTTTTTCTAAGAAATTATTTCTTTTCTTAAAAGCAAGATTTTCAGAAGTTAATCTTTCAAATGTTAAAGTTTGATCTCTATAACTAACAAACATGGTTTTAAGATATCTTCTCAACTCATTAATATCATCAGTATGAAAAGCATAAGTAGTCTGAGGTACCTTTGTTTCAGCAGCTTCAGAACTGCTCTCAGCACTTTCTTTATCAGCATTTGCCATCAAAGCATAGTTCTCCTCACTTTCAGAGTCTGAGGTGTCTGTCCAGCTTTTCTTCTTTGTGATAAGAGCCTTGCCTTTGTCACCCTTCACTTTCTTGCAATCAGGAGATATGTGGCCTTTCTCACCACAGTTATAACATTTGACATTGGTATAATCTCCTCTATCAGACTTTCCTCCTCTGCCCTCGGATCTTCTGAAATTCTTCTTATCAGAACTTGTGCCTTTCCTGGAAAACTTCTTTCCCTTCCTGAATTTCCTGTATGCAATCTTTGTTATCCCTTTCACCATAAGAGCACACAGCTTCATCATCTCCTCATCAGCATCAGTCTCAGGCAAGCTTTCAGAATCTGAGTCATCGTCACTTTCAGAACTTGATGACTCAGTATCAGACTTTGTGAAAAGAGCTTTACCCTTGTCTTTCCTTGAGGTAGCTACCTTGGGGGATTCTTCTTCAGCCTTAAGAGCAACTGTCCTTGACTTTCCTCCTTTCCTCTTTCTTCTTTGTTCCATCTCAAGTTCATGAGTCTTGAGCATTCCATAAATTTCATCAAGAGTTGTTTCATCAAGATTGTAGTTGTCTCTTATTGTTGTTGCCTTCAAATCCCAGCATTCAGGAAGAGCTAACAAGAATTTAAGGTTTGAATCTTCAAGATCATACTCCTTATCAACCAATGACAAATCATTCAAGAGTTTGACAAATTTATCATATAAATCAGTCAATGACTCATTAGCCTTTGAGTCAAAGTATTCATACTCTTGAGTGAGTATTGTCTTCCTGTTCTTCTTAATTGTATCAGTTCCCTGACACCTTGTTTCCAGAGCATCCCATATCTCCTTAGCAGTCTTGCAGTTAATTACCCTGTTTGACATTACATTATCAATGGCACTATGCAGTAAGTGTCGTACCTTAGCATCCTTAGCAATTGATGCGATATCTTCAGCAGTATAATCACTCTTCTCCTTTGGTACGGTCTTTGTTGCTTCACCTGCAACTGCAACAGCGAGCTTGGTTGGTTTGTGAGGCCCTTGAGTCTATCAAGATATTCTGGATCTGTTGCTTCCAGGAACATGGTCATCCTCACCTTCCATATGGGATATTCAGATGGTCTCAGTATGGGAACTCTGATGGTCTCATACCGACTTTGAATTTGTGTCTTTGGTGGTTCTTCAGTTTTGGTAGGCTTAGTTGGAGTTTCTGTGTCAGACATGATTGTGTTTGGATCTTAAACTGTATGTGCGTTAACCATTCGGCTCTGATACCACTTGTTAGGTCACACACACTATAGAGGGGGTGAATACAGTGTAAAGTACAATCAAATCAAACTTTAATATCTCAAGTAACAGAAAACAAACTTAATTGAAACAATAAACTCTATTACAGTATGGAACTATTACCTCTCAGTGATGAACAAATATCACGAGAGCTGCTAGGGTTACAATGAATAATCTTCTCGAATATGATAACACTTTTAGTGTAAACCCTATGTCTGTGTTTATATACTACACAGTTACAAGATAATTGCTAATTGATATGGAATATAATTCTGCTTCCTAAAATATATCAATCAGATATCTTTTCTTCCAAGTATTTTATTTTTCATAAAATTCCTTCTTCATGCATATCTATTCTTATGTTTATCTCGATCTTCTTTCCTTTAATCAGCTACTGTCCTTATCTGAACGTCCTTCAACAATTAAGTTCTGATATCCATCTTCTAATGATTATCTCCTGATAATATAAGTACTGATATCCTTAAGTCCTGACTTCCAGTAAGTACTAATTTATCCTGTTTAAGTAAAATCTGAAAACTAAACATAAATCATATTAGCCATGACTTTGAATGAAGCAACTTTCACTAGACTTGTAAGTGAAATTGGTATGTTAAATTCTTCATCCTAAAGGCAATAACTCGGTTAACTAGTTGCAGCAGATTAAGTCCTGATAAATATAAATTAATTTTATTTAATTGGAAATTAACTGAAATACGGTCTCTAAATATTTTAGAATTCTCTATATATTTATTTTTCAAAATAAAATTGAACTTGGAATTTTTCTGATTCTAAGAGCAACTGTCTAAATGTTAATTCACATTATTAATATGTGAAATTAAAATAAGACAAATATAAGGCAGAACCAAAGTATGTAGAGAACTGACTTCTCGATAAGTCTAAATGACTTATCGATAAGTCATTTTGTGACTTTTCGATAGGGTTCTTGATAAGTCTCTTTTATGACTTCTCGATGGACATCTCGACAAGTCATTTTATGAGTTCTCGATAAGCATTGTAGAGATCTCGATATACTTCTCGATATGGAGTTCTCTACAAGTTTAAATTTTAGACTTATCAATAACTTAACACTGAAATTATTTAATTCAGTAAATTATTTCAGTAAAATACTTTTGCTATAAAATCCATTCCAAGTTTATGTTGAGTCAATATAAATTAGAATAATTTAGTTCAATAAGCACAAACTGGGTATTTGTACAGCATCTCGATAAATCACTATCTAGTTCTCGATAAGAGTCATGAAAGTGACATCTCGACATGAGTTCTCTATAGGTCATGTGACTTCTCTACAAGCAAATATCAATCATTCATTCTTCACTTGTCGACAAGTCACATCTTTACCCTTTAAATGCCCAGATATCTCGACATAACCCCTTTTTATGCTTTCGAAATCTCAATTGACCTAATTTCTGCAAATTTTCACCATTCTCAACCGTTTCAAGCTTTTTCTCCATCAAAACCCTTACCCGCCCAAACTCAAACTCTTCAATGGTTGCTAACAATGTAAGAGTTGTTATCTCCAAAGATGGCACCAACTATTTGGCCTTTGTCGATGCAAACCAAGCACCTGATAACTTTAAGTGCTTTGTCTAATTCATTTCTGATTCTTATCTCTCAAGGGCTTTGATTGCAAACCTTGTGCTTTACTTGGATGTGCTAAACAAATTCTGAAACACTGCAGTTATCAACACCATTGTCCATGACAATCAAGCAGTATCCTTGGTGGTTAACTGCACAATCCAGGGTGTGGTTATGGATTTCAATGCTGATGACATCAACAAGGCTTTGGGTATTCCTACAGAGAACATGGTAGATGCACCAACAACCCAAGAACTGACCGAGTTTATGGATTTTATAAATTACAGTGAGAAGATTGATATGGACAGGCTAAATAAGAAGAACCTGAGGGGAGAATGGTCTTTTGTCTTTAACTCAATCATAAGGGCATTCATATACAGGAACACTGGCTATGACAATATTTCAAGTATGGTGTAAAAGCCGGTGTATTCTATTGCCTACAATAGACATCTCATGTTGGAAGCTTGGTAAGTAGAGGTAAGGAAATCTTTTTTCCTAGATTCATAATGTCAACTTTAAATCATAAAGTAGCTGACATTCATATGCTAGATGGTATAGATAGAAATCAAATAGGCATTTGTAAACATGTATCCAAAATTTTATTTGGATCACTTGATACAAAGAATCAGGTTATCGTTAGGCTAATTTTCACTGACTTTATATTGGAGAGATTTAGAACCTATCCTTATACTATGCCTGACATGAGAAGCACTACAATGTCTAGTTCAGCTATGGCACCTGGTCCTGCAGTAGCACAAATACAGGAACACCCACATGTGCCTACCACAGCTGCAACCCCTTCTTCACAACCAATATCTAGTAGTCAGCCAACTGCTTCATTCTCTCAAAAGGATGAAGTTAGTAAAAAGAAAAGAAAAAAAAACACCTTTGGTGGTAGTAAGTGAGAGTGGTGAGGTACAAACAACACATGAGAAACCTTTGGTCAAGAAGCCAAAAAAGCAAAGGAAAATTGAGTTAACAACTCAAATGACCACCTCCGCATCTTCTCAAAAAGATGTAGTTGCAACACGGGGGTCTAAACAGACTCCAGTGGTACCTTCTCAACAAGGTGTCACTATTAAACAAAATATTTTCCCAATGCACCCTGTACAAATTCTGCACCCCCTCTTGAGCACTCTCAAGAGGGTGAAAGAAGTCAAGTGGCTAGCACACACCTCGAGAGCATGTCAATTGAAATTTCCTCATCTATTCAAGAGGAGTTGCCAAAATTTATGCCTGAGCTTACACATCTAATTTCTAAAATTTCTTCAGATTTTAAGGAAGGGCTTGAATCATCTTCTCAAGCCCTTCCAAAATCAAGTGACACAGTTTAAGAAACTGTGTTCACCACACATGCACAACATTTAGATGGTGAGAGGCTACATGCTGAGGTAGACCTTGATGACACCATCACAAACACAGGGGTTTCATCAGTTTTTTACTAAAGACCCTGTGCCAATTTCCAATGCACATTCATGTGCACAATAGTCTTCACACTCTGAAAGGTTTAAGGGTAGTACTCTTGAGGGGGATCTACTCAAATCCTCTTCAATTCAATGGGAGAATCTAATGCAAAATCAACTCCCCTCACAACCCTAACTAAAATTGCTTTGTCAATTGAAGCTATGAGTTCAATTTCCAATGACCCGGCTATTGGGAAGGCAAGTAATCAAGAACATTCAAGTGCCAGTTCCTTGCAAGAGGAACAAGGGTTTGAGGCCATAATACATAATAATACCTGATCAGCTCCCCTCCAATTACAATGGAGGTTCACTTATCAAGTGAACAACAAACTATCAAAACCACAGTTTCTATTATGAGTCAAACTGTGATACTAGTCAGAGGAGTTATATCACCCACCATACCATCAACCTCCACTCAAATCTCAATAGATCTCAACCATCAACCTCTACACAATCACCACACCTCCTATCACAATGGCTGAATGATACTGAAGCTCCTGCTGAAACTGTAGATGAGATGCTGGTAGATTAGATTGAATGGTTTTCCAACATTGCTCAGTAATTTCTCACATCCAAAATGAAAAACCAAGACTACCGAGCCATCCTTCTAACCTACAGAGAAGAAGTGAAGAAATAGTAGGAAAGATTGTTGATGAAGCTAATAGAGATGGCAATGTGGATACCTAGCTCTCCAAGACCTATTCTATTAACATGGAAGAGGCACTCACCAGGTTTAGGGAGGAGTACATTACTATTCTTGGAAGAAATGCCAAAGTACTCACTCCACAGGAAGTATATGATGCCATTACAGATGTCTACAAAGCTCAGCTCAAGGCTTTCAATTATATTGGTAAAGATATTGAAAAGACTCTAGATGGTCATCAAAGTGAGGTCAAGGAGATGGTCAACATGAAGATTGATGAACTGATGCCAACTCTCAATAAGATGAAAACAAAGTACATCAGGTTCTCAGACAAGGTCCAAGCTCTATCTCTCACTCCTGTTGAAGAAAGCATAAACAAGTTGAAGTCCTCTTTCATAGCACTGCATAATGTGATCCAACAACAAATCACTAACAATAATGATAGTGGGGTCAAGTTGGATCAATTGTACAATGCTAGGTTTGAGCCTTCTGCTTTGGTTATGGAGGAGATCAAGAATGCAGTGCAGAATTCCCTTGGTACATCTCTCTTATCAAGCTCATAGTCTACTTCCTCTACTTCAACAAATCTTCAAATTCAAGCTCTTCAACAATAAGTCTCAGATCTTCAAGCATCCAATGTCTATCTCACAACTTAAGTCTTTCAATTCACTTCTCTAGTGCACAGTCAACTACAGGATATCAAGTCCCTATTAGACTTCCAAAAGTATCTTCAGATGCAGACCGGTGTGTCCTTTGAAGCTATTATGGGTGCTTTGAACATACCCCTTCAAGAATCACCTCAATCAGTAAGGGCCCAGATCCCTCAACCTTCAACCTTGCCTGCTACCAAGCCTAGGGGGGATGGTGGAGCCCAAGCTAAAACTCATCCAATAGTCAAGCAAAAATGAGGATGATATTGGAATTGACAGACTCAAGATGGTAGATGAAGGCCCTTGCCTTGGCAAGGAGTTTGATGAGTTCCTAGAAGCCCTAAAAGTCTCCCTCAACTTCAATCATTTCACATACAAAAAGGTTGTGGGAAAAAATATCAATTTTCTGAGGGTGGTGTTGGTGACTAGACAAAACTTCAGGGAAAAGAGGGTGGTTGTAAATGTTAATAATTCAAGAGTGGACAGGTGTATGCAGGTGTCTCTTTCTTTCCTACAATCAAGAAGAGCATCTAAGCTGGACATATTTATCAATAGAGTAAAAGTGGTGAGCCCAGAGGACACTCTCCTGCTTAATGAGCTTAAAAAGGGTCAAATAGGTGCATTTCCTGAAGCCTACCTACAGCCAAGCAAGGGAGTGGTCTATATCTGTCCCAAATCTAAAAGATGCAAGCACTTCCAACTACCCAAACATTGTGTCATAGGGAACAAAAAGTTGATGATGTCCTTGGAGACAGACTTGAAAACAAAGAAGATCAAAACCTTTGAAGATATGGAGATGATCAAGATTCTGGCTAAGTACTTGAAGAATGTTGAAACCATGCTACCAAAAACTTAAATTAATAAAAAAGATGATGACTTGGATGATGATGAGCAGAAGAAAAATGAGCATAAATCTTCTGGCTCAAATCCAAGTAAATCTAGCAAAGGCAGTGGTAGTCATATGGATGAGAAGAATAAAGGGAAGGTGAAAAAGGAGGGAAATGAGGATAGCGAGGGAAAGAAGAGAGATGGAGGAGATGGAAGAGACACCAGAAAGAAACCAATAACCTAAATATCCTAAACCCTACCAATCCAAACACAAACATAAACACCTAGCCAAACACAATCTTAAACTATCCAAACTTCTAAGCCTAAGTACTTGTAT
Source organism: Apium graveolens (assembly GCF_009905375.1). Classification (NCBI taxonomy): domain Eukaryota; kingdom Viridiplantae; phylum Streptophyta; class Magnoliopsida; order Apiales; family Apiaceae; genus Apium; species Apium graveolens. Next base: position 131,998,093 of record NC_133652.1, on the reverse strand, counting down.
AAACAAAATGCAAATTCTTTACTCAAAATCCCTATCACAACAAGCCAAACCTTTCTCAAGAAAATTTCAAAACCACCTTCATTCAAGCCTCTAAATTAAACTCACTTCAAGTCTGCAGGAAGAATGCCAATGGAAATTCAAGTTGAGACTGGTGCACTTTGGGATTGCTTTAATCAGGATGACTTTCTACCAATATCGAAAAATATATCAGATGATGACTATAACAAACAGCTAGCTGAAGAAATAGTCAAAGTTTGTATTATTTCTTTAGGAGAAGTAATGATATACTTCAAAGATGGCACATTTAACTTATTGAATAGAAAAGTTATTGAAAATTATATAACTGTAGAACTTGAGAAGGTGATAAGTTTGATGAATGCAAGGGACTCTTTTAGAAGGATGAAGAAGGCTGAGTTGGTTGGCAGATTAAGAGAAAGAAATATTAGACATGGAAGGGAAAAGGCTGAAAAGGATGAAAGTGAAAGAAAATATGCTAAGGAGATTGAGATGTTTGAGCAAAGGTCAAATGAACTGAAATCCAAAGGATTGAGCATGATATCTCTAAATGGTCTATTTCTGCATATAAAGACTCACAAATTATCAAGGTACAAAATCAACTATCTTGACAGTTACTCCTTGGATGAATGGCTCAAGCTGGTTGAAGCTCTAAGAGGAACTTGAAGTCCTAGTTAGACTAAAAGATCTAATTAGAGAACAACCAGGATATTAAAAATTCAGATAATCATGTACTTCAAATCTCATGTAACTGCAAGAATGTATAAAAATTGTACTTTGTAAATTTTCCAGTCTCAATTTATTTAATTTTAGCTTGGGATTAGTCTTGTTATCAGGCATGAATTTATAGACAAGTAATCTTCTCAAAAATTGGGGGAGATTGTTGTGCAAGACATGCCTGTACATAACAAGATTAAGTTATCTTGACAACCCTAAGGATAAGTTATCACCCCGTGCATGTTGATCTATAAAGTATTCACGGGTCCTTTGTTTAGAAGTAACAAACAGATCAAGGAAAAATTTTGAATTCTCTCTCAAGAATTGTAGTTGAGTTCTTATCTTTAAGAAAATAGATTTTTAGCAAAACAAATTTGATTTTAATAAATCAAGTGAGTTTTTTGATATTTGCCTGTGTGTTTAACATTAGTACATTATCTCTGTAAATTCATACATCTATCTTTTCTAAATAGCCAAACACTTTAACAAGTTAACTAAAATTCAAGAAAACACATTCACCTCCTGTGTTGCATATTATACCTAACATACTGGCTAAAGATTACATTATGTCTAATTAGTGGACCTCCGAGATTTATTTTTATTTTACTCTTATCGCCTATACAGATTAATGCACCATTCGCTTTCTTAAGTGTTGTGGCTAATTTCTTTAAAATGTATGGTAGGAAATGAATGTGATATATATATATATATTAGAGTTCTCAATAAGGCGGGTTTAGGGCAGGGATTGTCATTCTCATACCCGCCCCGCATAAATATTTTTGCACCATACCTGCCCCGCATAAATATTTTTGCACCATACGTGCCCTGCTTCCCCGTAGGGATTTCTAATGAATCCCAATCCTCCGCCCCACGGGGCAAAAATTTTGTCCTCAACCTCCCCATCACCCTGTTTGAAAATTAACTTTTTAATTTTTTTTATAATATTATTATATAAATTTAAAACAAATGTATAGATAATTTAAAATATAATATAAATTATTTTATTATATTATATATAACTAAAATAAACAAATTATAATTTTTTCAATACTATAAATATATTTTACTACATGATATAAAATATTATAAAAATTGTATTTTTTATTATATCTGGGGCGGAGCGGGGCAGGTTTTCCCTGCGAGGATCGAACAAATAATATAATTTTAAATGGGGTAAAATTTTGATCCCCATCACTGCCCCATTCCCCTTTTAAGCGAGGCGGGTCAGGGTGGCCCCATTTCGGTCAAGTTGGGGCGGGTTCCCGTTTTCTTTGCCCCGTTGAGATGCTTAATATGTGCTTTAGCTTGTAGTGTTCATAAAACAGAACATGCTTGTTTATATTGGTGTTTTTGGATGCGTCCTTACATGCTACAACGTAAACAAATGGTATCGATTAAAACGTATAATAGTGGTAAGGTTTCTGTATCAATTGCAATCTTGAGACATTTATATGCTCAGACCTATGTATTTGTTAATATTGAAAGAGGAAGGGGGAGATTTATTAAGGTCAAGAATTAAATTTTAAGAAGCATAAAATTTAAATGACAATCATAAAATAAAAGTATATCTGAAATAAGGAATACCATTACAAATGTTATTTTAGCTTAATGTCAAATTTTAGAGAAGATATTCCGCACTGATGTCACCATACCCCAAAAACTACACATCATATACACAAACAAATATATCATCCATCCATTGGAAGAGAACATGAATACACACTCAACAACTGTAGTTAAAATAACATGTTCATGCATATAGACTAGTATTGGAGCAAACGGGAAAGTGAACATGTATTTGATAATTAACTTAAATAAGCATGTAACTTTAAATAGGTAAGATCATTGTTTTCCTGAATTAGCGAAGTTGTGAAGTGTATGTTTACATGTTTATAATAACCGGAAAGTGTCCCGATAAAAGAAAACCCCGGAAAGCATGTAATTGAGTCATTCATCGAATCAGTGAACGAGGAAGTTTTATGTTTTATGTTTGCATATTTGAATGGAATGAAATCTTGTAGATGTCTCTCATGCTCTTAGCTTATATACATTGGTAGCAACTACAGTCACCATTGTATATATTTAAATGCTCTATTTAAATGATTTATATTCTTGTACAGATGATTTTCTTTTAGAGAGATTTAAGTCAAAGGATTGAAGAACCAAAAGTGAGTTGGTTGCAAGTCCGGAAGAACTAGGTAAGTTATGTTTATTTTAAGTATCATAATTTTATAGCATGTGATCTGTTAGAATATAACATAAGATCGTATTGGAGATTTACTATAATAACTTAAAATTTTAGATAAGCTGATTGGTCAACATGGTATCAGAGATATAGATGGTGGAGGTCACAAGTTAGACTTTCAGCTACCTCCAACATTCTCACAATTTATTGTGGACATGAAGGCAAATTAATTCCTTAAAGATGGGTACCCGTGATCTACTCTTCCATCCAAATATCGGATTTCTAGTGAGTGGAGTGTTAGAATATAATATAAGATCCTATTGTAGCCTTTCTTTAACACCTTAAGATTTTAAATTAGCTGATTACTCAACATACCAGTTGAAGAATTATATTGTGATGTATTGCTATATTGAATTACGAATACGTGCAAATATGTCATCAAACAATTGTTAATCATCATATTTTTAGCAAATATGTTAGTAATCAAGTTGTTAATCATCATATTTTTGAAAAGCAGAATTATATTGTATATTTTGCCTACATGCTTTAATATTCTCAACTACCTCTAATATGTTTTATTTTAAAATTTATTAAGATATCAACAAGTCCGATATTCGAATGGGAAGGAGTGAAACATATGTGACAGATTCAAGGTAAAAAGAAGATGACTAATTTACGACCAGAGAGACTAGATTAACTATTTATAGAATAATCGAGGTTTGTGTATCATTCTCTTTTTTGGAGCACATTGTCACACCCCGTCAAAATTCAACTTTTTTAAGTGCAAAACATTCGAGAAAAGATTGGAAAAGTCTAGAATAATCAACAATGATGTGGAACTTAGAGGAATTATTTAGAACACACTAGGGGTTTTATGAAAATACTAGAAGATTATGGAATCTCGGGTAATTTCGTGTAATTCTAGAAACATATGTAGCTTGGGAGTTTCTAGGTATTTCTCATGTACATTTGTATATTCTAGATAACATTCCCGACTGGATTATTATGGAGGCCCGTGTCCTCATTACGAATGTAGACCCCAAAAAATAAATACATTAAATATGACGTATATGCAAGCAATTTTATATACAGATTGTACATGTACAATATAAATCATTAATAACAAAAATAGATAACATGTTTTCAAAAAGCTAAAATTCATGTAGGTTAATGCAAATCGAGAAAATAATAGGTTACATATCCTAAAATAATTGATTTGTTGAGGAAGTAAACACGAAAAAAATTATTTGAGTTATATTTTTATTTTTAAGATTGATATAATAGGTGAAATCAATGTTTGGGTTTTTAAAACACAAAACATTTGTTAACTACTATGACATTACTTATATTATTATGGACTGAGAAATTTGGGAGCCCTCTAAAATTTTGGGCCATGTGTTATTGGGCTGACCGCACCTGTTAATCTTCAAGTCTAGATAATGTAAGATCTAGAATAATCTTGTATAGATATGTTAGTAGAATATTCTAGAAGCCTCTAGGATGTAAATGCTCTAGAGTTCTCTTCGACTCATGGAGGAGCATAGAACAATATAATGTGGAAGATAAAATGATAGAGAGAGTTGAGAGCAAATGGAGAGCATTTGTAGTGGCAACTGTGCTTTTCATGTAAGAGTGAGTGCCTACTTTGTAATACTAGCAATAAGATAGGGTGGATCAAGAGGATTCAGTTACAGTAATATTGGTTATTAGCGAAGAAGGATCTTTGTTAATACATTTGTGTGGCTTTAATTTTGTATTTAACTTATATCCGATGTATAAGTGTTCGATGACATTTAGGTGAAGGATTGTATAGGAGTTCACCGGTGTTGGGTGATACTTAAGGGAAGTCTAATCTTGTAGTTCGTTTGGTAGGCGACAAGCATTAGATGCCGGCATAATTGGCTTTGAAATGGAGAAAAATTCTAAACTCATTCTTCCCCTTAGAATGTAAGTAACCTTTCTAAGAATTCTACTCGATTTATCAACCAATTACGGCATGCTTTATTTTTGTACAGTTATTCGTATATAGTTTTTTTACTTTAGATGATTATTTATTGATTTTCATGCTTTCTTCTGTTTTTAATATGTTGAGATTTGTATTTTCATTTTACGTTTCGAGCACTTGAAAATCTTGAAATTTTATTCATGATCTTATGCGACATCGTCATGTGATGTGTGTGTGACTCAATTTATATTTTATATGAAAAGGCCCTATAGCCTATATATGTTAACACTTCCTTCGATGATGCACACATCCCCAATTCACTCAGATAAGTTCAGATCTAAATACTTACTTCTCTTGCCTCCACCCCCTCCAAAAAAAGGTTTCGCAATTATTCTTCTGAATTTGATTGTATTAACATATTCTGATGCAGATCTGGAGCGCTACATAGTTTCCACATATAAAATTGAGTGGTTGGAGGGTGATCACGAGAAACTGAGAGGGTCAATAAGCAATTTCAAGGGATCGACTGGTTCAGAGCTCTCTATGTAAGAACTTTTATTTATATATTTCTGTTAGGGTAGAGGTCAGTGTCATATCCACATACACTTTCTCTAGTGATACGTGAACATGGACTCTTATTCTTACCGAGAGAAAGGGTATGTACTATGACATAGTTCTAGGAATTACGTAATAATATTTCTAGATGATTAAATAAAAAAACTTTTCATCACTTTAGAATGGAGAATAATAAACCAAGGAAAAAGAATAGAGACCTTATACAACTTCATAAACAATATTTCTTTTCTTGGTACCAATCCCTCGAAAACTTTACTAATATTTTCATCCAACCGTGAAGGCCACCCATGCTACAACTATCTCACTTTCACTAGCTTTTGGAATCCCCCTCAATCCACGATTGTGCCCATGAAAAACATATTCCACCATATACTTTTTATTCATAAAATTATTATCATGTGTATAAAGAAAACTCTTTTCTTTCTTATCAAGTAACAATTGCCTCCCATCATCACTATCTAACTAATCAGTTGCTCTATAACCTGTTTTCCCAATTAATCAAAGTTATCCTTTTATAGGAATGTTTGATAAGGTCTCACGTTTTAACCTCTCCCTTGGATTTCCATCATTAAAAATGATAAATCTCCCTTGAATATTCTTCAAAGTCATCGTTATACCATAATGATAACTTGGATTTCCTTTACTATTAATGGTAAATTCACCATAGGGTTTTCTTCACTGTCCTCGTCTCTGGAAAATAGTTTAATACAATTACCCAAATCTGTACCAAAAATAATATACTCCAATACCTTTTTTTAAAAAAATAATTGGGTAATTGACGTAAATTATTTTCTGGAGACGAGGACAGTAAAGGAAATCCAATGGTGGCTTTATCAATGTAGTTAAAGAATTCTGAGGGATAAACTATTGACGTATGGTCAAGGTCCAATAGAAAATTCAGTGGAGATGTTATCAAGGTGTAATGATTGAAATCAGAGTAGCGGATAATTGGTGAAACTTTGTCAGATATTTACATGGAAAGGCCGACTTCAATTAACAAGGGAGAGGGTATAGAGTTAATGATCATTTAGATAGTAATGATGGGAGGCAGTTGCTATTTGATAAGAAAGAAAAATGTTATCTTTATACAAATGCTAAGAATTTTGAGAATACAAGGGACCATGCGGAGTATGTTTTCAGTGGGCATCATCATGGCCTAGGCAATTCCTAAAGCTGTCGAATTTAAGTTGCTTGCACCTGAGTGGCTTTCAAATTTTCTTAATGATATTGTTAAACTTCTCATGGGATGGGTACCAATAAAGGAACAGTCTTTTATGAAATTAAAAATTGAATACTCCCGTATTTCATTCTGTAGTAATGAGGAATGTTTTTTTATTTAATCATCCGGTAACATTCTTACATGATTCTTAACAGTGCAGCCTAGTGGATACCCATCTTATTTTGGTAACAAGAGATCGAATTTAAGTTTTTGTGGACAATGGGAGTGTGAGCATTTCAATCACTTATTCTAGACCTTTTTCCTACTATAAGAGAAGAAGTTGTTGTTAGGAATCATGTTCACATCTTGAGCATAATTTTGTTTAAGTCATATTATAACTGTCAACGGCTAGCCATCCTAAGGGATAGACGTTGATAGAGTAACTTATCAACTGACAAGGTTTTGTAACATTTCTTATAAGATTTTTATACAAGTTAAAGATGTTTTTATTCATTTAGAGGTCATGTTGACTCTATGAATAATTTAGAATATGATGGTTAATTATAAATATGTGATGCCATGTAATTATGCTTAAGTGAAGTGAGTCCTCAACTGCTAAGTGAAGAACATCATCCACGGCTAACACCATCAACTCATAAATGGCTAAAGAAATCACTACAAATGACTAGAGAAATCTGAATATCAATTGGCAGTGACTTAACAATGGTCAAATCCTAACACTATACATGGGTTGATTGGAATCTCAATAAAGGAAATGGAATTCAAGAAAAAATGTGTATGCTAACGTGGAATTCAAAGAAGAAGAAACATTTGATTTTCATGTATGAAAAATTGAAGGGATATTCAAAGCAATATATCAACATTGAATTAAGCCTCATTTATCAAGACTTAGGGAAAGAATGAAGAAGCAATCATACTGGAAGAATGTGTTATTTATTGTCTAGTAAAATTGTATCTTGGTGATATATAAACCAAGTAGCAGCAGTGTTATCTCTTAAGAAATAGATTTTAGAATGTGCATTGTAAAGATAATTATCTTAAGAAAGACACTGCAAAATGCAATTATAAAATTGCTCTTATAATTTGCACAAATTATTTCTTCAATATATATCTCAAGTGGTGAGCTAAAAAATAAACCACCTAAAATTTTAATTGTTGTATTCTTTTTAATTTAGCAGTTGAACCTTTTTGTTCAAAATCTAAAAAAAAACTGGTTTGTATTCAACCCCCTATAAATCATCCTAGTTGATTGTTAGAGAATAACAGTTGTCGGAGAGACATCAGATTGATCTTGCTCCAAACGATAAGCATTGTAACTTCTTGAATTATGATACTTTTAACTTCTCTGCTGCATATCTTAAAAATACACATACCTTAAAAATTATACCTTTCAAATTGAAAGTTATAGTGAAAAATCTCTGGTTGTTTGTTTTTTTCTTATGGGTGTAGAAGTTTGTTGTATAACATTTCTTGAATGTCTTAATATGTATACTACATATTGAAACCAAAACTCCATGAAGATCCTGATGTATATAAATTTCTTCTATTAATTATATTTTTTTTATAAAAATGAATTACCTGGTCATGGAAAAGAATGGTTACTTCGTAACAATGAATGAGCCTAAAATTTTGAAATGGAATGTGCATGAATACAAGAGAATACTTAAAGTCAAAATGTGATTTACGATGTATATAAAACATTATATATTGAGTAGAATATAAAGTGACATTGAGTAAAAGATATGAAAGAGGAAAAAACCTCTAATATTTCTGTTCATCACACACCGAGACCAAACAAGGTTTGTTTAAATACTTTGAATACGAATAATATCTATTTGTCTATCTATCTCTTCTATATATAATAGCACAATATAGATATAATATTAGTGAGATATTTTATTCTCATGAAATAACATATTTGCCCATGTATTTTTTTTAAATGTTGAAAATGAATTGAACCTAAGTATTCTCATTCACTAATATATACTTAAATAACTACACCAAATTATCACTTATGATTTTCAACAAACATATAATATTTGAGTTTGATTTAATACTGAGACATTTTATTAAACTTTAAATATAAATACTAGATTATCAATGGAGTTCATTTTAATAAATTGAATTTAAATATAAGTTCAGAGAGAGAGAGAGAGAGAGAGAGAGTTCACGACTATAAAAAGTCGGTGTATTACAGTCAAAATTATAATTTGACTCAATTTTTTTAAAAAAAACTTGAAATTGTTAGGAAATGAATAACACACAGAGGGGGGGGGTGAATGTGTTTTACTATTTTAGGATTTTCTTGAATGTTTATGGTTTGAACAAAGTAAATTAATTCTTGTAATGAAATGTGTTCCTGCAGAATTTGAGCTAGTAGAAAATAAAGAATATAGATCTTCAAACCTCACTTAATTTTATATTAAAATTAAGAATGTTTTGCAACAAAATTTTTAGGCTCTTTTTTGATAAAGAGCTTAGCTTCTTCTTAAGAGTGTTACAAAAAATTTGATCTAAATTGTTACAGCTGACTAAGGACCAGTGTTAATTTTATAACTCAGTTAACTGCTGGTTTACACAGTGTGTAATAAGACATGCTATTAGCTTTTCTAAACTGTCACTTGTCATTTCTATTTATAGAAAAGTAGATCTTTCGTTTCTGGCTTAGCATATCTTTAGCATCCCGTGTTCACTTTGATCTTCCTTTGTCATTTAATCTTCACCATTGATCTTGCACATTCTTCAAGCTGCTTTTTGTAAACTTGTCAATCCAGCTGTTGGATTGTTTGTTGATCGTTTATCTTGGATATTGAAGTGATCTGCAATTTTGTACTTTGAGATTGTACCTCGAGATCTCCAGTTTAGGTCTATAGAACACTTGACATCTCGATAAGTATATTGGCTTATCGAGATCTCTAGTAATCTATATTTAGTTTGGCTTATAGAGATCTTCAGTTCTCTATAAGAGATTTTAGCTTGTCATGATCTCTAGTATTCACATCTTCACTTTGACTTATCGATAACTTTTAGTTCTCTAGTGGTTTCTTGACTTGTCGATATCTCAGAGTTCTCTAGTCAAATTTATCTTGTCGATATCTCAGAGTTCTCTAGTCAAAATTTAACTTGTCGATGTCTCTGAGTTTCTTAGTGAATTTTGACTTATCGATATCTCTGAGTTCTTTAGTGGAACTTGACTTATCGATAACTTAGAGTTCTTTAATGAATGTAGACTTGTCGATAACTCTGAGTTCTCTAGTGAAGAAATGACTTGTCGATATCTCCAATCTTCAGTTCTTCAATTTGGCTTGTCGATATCTCTGAGTTCTCTTGTAGCTTTCCTGACTTCTCGATAAGCCATTCTGGAGTTCTCGAATGACTTCTCTATAACATTAAATCTGTGACTTGTAGAGATCTTGACTTAGAGTATTTTTCTCCAAACAGATTTATTCAACTCCAAGCTTCTTCAAAATTCTTCTGAGGCATGATCTTCTTGATCTTCTTCCAGATAGAATTCTTAGGCTTGACACTGTTTATAGAAAAAGACTCCAGTATGCTCCTTTGATATTTTTACAGACTTAAAATGTTACAAGTACAAAATACAGATTAAGATAACAATATAACTTACTTAGGGTTGACAAAATGTCTTGGTCTTGTTAAAGTACAGGCATGTCTTTTACAACAATCTCCCCCAATTAGTGAGAAGATTACTTAACAAAAATTCATGCATGTTAACAAGACTAGCCCCAAGTTTGAAATGATGGAGAATAAAATTAATACATAGAGCTAGGTAAAATTACAACTTGTATAACACAAGATTCACAAGGTTCAATGATTACAAGACTCAGGTAAAGACAGTTTTTACATCTTCTTCTTTTCTAAGTTGATCCTTCAATTTGTCAAGAATTTCAAGTTCTTCTATGATAGGTGTTCCACTTAGAGCTTCTACAAGTTTTTGTCTTGCTGCCTTAAGATAACCTTGGTCCGGAACCTCTATGCAGAATCTTGAGAATCCACCAGCTCTGATGTTTAAAAATCTCCCATCTTTAGAAATTCTGCTTATTCCTTTTCCTTTCAACTCTTCTGATCTTTTTATGTACATGTCTATTTCTTCATCATGCCTCCTTCTTTTTTCTTCAGCTTCAGCCTCATCTCTTTTCTTGGTTTCCTCCCTTTCAATCAACCATTTATCTAGAGATGATCTTCATGCCCTTGTAGCAGTATCCTTGTCCTTTAACAAACTTATCACTCTCTTGATTTCTGTGGGAGCCAAAGAGTCCATTAACTTCTTGTCTAGAAGACTGAATGTACCATCCTTAAAATAAATTCTAGCTTCTCTCAAGGATACAATCCAGACTCTAACAATTTCCTCAACTAGATGTTGGAAATGGTCTTCATCTGAGATGCACCAATTTAGAGGTAGAAAGTCAGATTCTTTAGAAAGTCAGTGACTTCCACTTTCTTTGCAGACTTGACTTTCTTAGGCTTTCTCTCAACAGACTTGTGCTTGAATTTTAGTGAAGGTTTGGCTAAAGGCAGGGTTGTCATTTTCTTGGGATTAGTTTGGCTTGAGGTGATTGGAATTTTTAGGAAAGAATTTGTTGTTTGTTTATACATAAATTTTGGCTTAGATGGTTGGGAATGTTTAATGTTTGAGATAGTTGATGTTGTAGGTTGAGCCGAGATTTGAGTTGGTTGTGTTTGGATTTTTAGGGTTGTTTAAGTTTATGATTCATCATGAGGTTTTCTACTCTTCCTCTCACCTCTTCTCTTCTTTTCCTCATCTTTCTTGTCATCCTCCTTCTTCTTCTCTCCACCCTTGCTCCCAGATGGCTTACTGGACTGACTAGGATTTGAGCCAGAAGGATTTTGATCATTCTTCTTCTGCTCATCATCATCCAAGTCATCCTTGTTGAACTGTGTTTTGGGCAAGTTGGCTTCTGCATTTTCCAGATATCTTCTCAGTAGCTTTATCATTTCCATATCATCATTGTTCTTGTTTTTCTTAGCTTTTAAGCTAGTTCCTAGGATCATGATAAGCTTCTTGTTGCTCATGACATAGTGTTTGGGGATATTGAAATGTCTGAATTGTATGGTGGCTGGACAGATGTATGCTATACCCTTGCTTGGCTGGAGATATGCTTCAGGGAAGGCAGCTACTTGAGCATCTCTCAGTGCAGTTAATAACATGATATCTTCACAAGTTATAATTTTAACTTTTCTAATAAAGATATCTAACTCAGATGCCCTCCTTGAGACAAGGCAATTGAGGGAGACCTGCATACATTTGTCTGTCCTTGAGTCATTTACATTAACCACTATCCTCTCTTCCAGAAAGTTGTCCTTATTGACTTTGATCACTCTTATGAAATTTATTGTCTTGTCCAGGGCCTTTTTATATGTGAAGTGATTGTTGTTGAGAGAATCTTTTAAGGTTTTGAGTAGTTCTTCAAACTCTATGCTCAGACTAGGTCCTTCAGTATACCTAATAAGTCTCTCCATGTCAAGATCAACTTCTTTAGATTTCTTTTCAGCACCCTGGACTTGTTGTTGAGATGAACTTGATCATGTCAACCTAGCCTCTATCTTCCCCTTAGTCTTGTTGACAGGCATTAGAAGGGGAGTAGGAATTTCAGGCCTTACTTGTTCAGGCAGAGAAGGTAGTGGTATGTTGAATTTACCCATGATGGCTCCAAAGCTATAAAATTATGCATTTGAAGATGCTTATGGGAGTCCACCAGGGTTTGGATATCTGTTTGTTGGCTCTTGACGAGAGATGTCAAAGCCTGCACTTGTGCAGTGAGAGAAAAGTTGGAGTCTTGCAATGCTGTGACTTTACCCTGTAGAGACTGAATTTGCAGATTTGTTGAAGTGGATCCAGGCTGATAAGAGCTGCTAGATGTGCCAAAGTGTTCTTCGACAGCCTCTTTGATCCCTTCCATTAGCAAAGCTGAAGGCTTATATCTGCTCTGGTGAAGTTGATCCAGCTGGACCTTGGTCTCATTTGAGTGAGTAATTTGTTGCTGGATCACTGTATGGAGATTGGTGAAAGATAGTTTGAGGTTTTTGACTTCCTTCTCAATAGAGTCAAGATCCATCCTAGCCATTTGCTCAGAAAAATGCTTGAATTTAGAAGAGATCTTCTCTTGAGATGGTATGATCTTGTCCATTTTCTCATTCACCAGTTTCCTGATTCTGTCTTCATGGCTAGTAAGCTTGATTTCAAGATCCTTACCAAACAGATGAAATGCTTTGAGCTGAGCTTTTTATACATCTGTAATGGCATCATAGACAGCTTCTAGACTCAAGTCTTTTGCATTGTTGCCCAGAATAGTGACATACTCTTCTCTGAATCTGGCCAGAACTTGATTCATCTCCAAGGCAAAGTCATCAAACAGCCATGCATCCACATTCCCATCTGGCTCAGCATCATTGAAAATTTTCTCCTTTTGCTCCTCAACCTCTTCATTATAAGCAAACATGATAGCTTGATAGTCCTGGTTGCTCAAATTTGAAGTCAGGAGATATTGTATGATATTGGGCAGTCTAGATATCTGCTCTACTGGTAGATCATCTACAAAAGTTGGTTGAGAAACAGATTCTTGTAGCCAATGAGAGAGTATGTGAGGTTGTTGAGGTTGTGAGGTGGATGGTTCATCAGAAACATATATGACTGGGGTCACAGTTTAACTCACAGATTGCTCTGTGGTTTTGACAGTGTGTTGTCCTCCACTTGTAGTGGGAACCTTCAATTGAATAGGAGGGGATTTGACTGGGTTACTGTCATGTACACCAGCCTCAAACCATGTGTGTCTTGCAACACACTGACAGTTGAATGTGCTACGCTTGCCTCCCCTATGACAGGATCATGGGTAATTGTACTCCTAACTTCAACTGCCAAGACAATATATGCTAGGGTTGTGAGGAGAGTTGTCCCAAATGAGGAACCTCCAATTGAATTGGAGAGGATTTAGATAGCTCCCCCTCAGGAGTAATACCCTTAAACCTTTCAGTCTGTGAAGACTGTTTTGCATATGAAGGTGCATTAGAGGTATCCATGGGGTCTTCAGTAAAAACTGATAAAATCCCCCATGTCTGTGATGGTGTCATCAAGGTCTACCCTAGCATGTAGACTCTCACCATCTAAATGGAGTGTCTGGGTGGTGAGCAAAGCTTCTTGAGCTAAGTCACTTGATTTCGTTGCACTTGAGAAGTGGATTCAAGTGGAATTGGAATAGAAGAAATTTGAGTCATAAGAATTTGGTGCTCAGTTGTGAGTGTTGGCAGCTCCCCCTGAGTGAATGGGGGAGTTTCAAGAGATGTGCTCTCACTGTTGTGCCTTCCTTGTTTCTTCTACCATACACTTGAATTGCTTCTTGTGCAGGCTGTGCAGACTCACTCCTGGTTATTTTTACAACTACATCCTGTTGGGAGGATGCAGAGGTGGCTAGAGTGGTGAGCTCATGTTGTTTATATCTTTTGGATCTTTTGTCCAGAGGTGATTCTTTTTCAGTTATCTCCTCACCACTCTTAGCTATTGCAGTTAGGTTTATCCCCTTTCTCTTCTTTTTACTGACCTCATTCTTTTGAGAAGATGAGGTAGTTGGTTTCCTAGCTTCTAAAGGTTGTGAAAGATTGGTTGCAGCTTGGGAAGATCCATGTTGGTGTTCTTGTGTTTGTACTTCCACTGGTTCAGGAATCATAGTCGTGCTAGATTGTGCATTAGATCTCATGTCAGGCATTTGATAAGGATAAGTCCTAAACCTCTCCAACATAAATGAAGTGATTTCAGACTCACATTAACCTTATTCTTTGTAGTAAGTGAGCCAAATATTATTTTGGACACTTGCTTACAATTTCCTAATTTAGTACTATCTATACCATTCAGTAGGTGCATGTCTGCTACTTTATTTTTTAAAGTGGACATAATAAATCTAGGGAAGAAATTTTCCTTACCTCTAGCTGACAGGGGCATAGTTATCCTGGTTGCAAGTTCTTCCAGGATCAGCAGACCAACATTCAAGGGTTTGTTGTGGACAATTGAATACACCAGCTTTTGCACCACACTTGAAAATGTTGTCATATCCTGTCTTCCTTCATATAAAGGCTCTCACTACTGATTTAAAAATGAATGACCAATCCTTCCTTAGATTAGTTCTATTTAGACTTGATAAGTTAATTCTTCTATCATAGTTGATAAAGTCCATAAATTCAATCAGCTCATCAGGAGTTGGCACTTCCACCAGATTTACAGTGGCAGTCCCAAAGCTAGGTTCACATCCTGCTCATTAAACTCAATTTGTTGACCTCCAACTGAGCAAGTCACTACCAAGGATACAGCATCATCATGCATCACAGTCCTTACCACAGCTGTAGTCCAAAAGGCATGTAACACATCCAGGTATAACACTGGATTAGCAGTCAAGGCTCCTTCAATGTAAGATTCAGACAGAAATTTCACAAACCCCTTGAAACTGTTAGGGGCTTGGTTAGCATCAGTAAAATCCAAGAAATTTATTCCTTTCTCTGGTACAGTTGCTCTAATAGTTCTTTGTGCCATTGTAGTTTAGTAAGAGAGAATGGGTAAGAAGAATTTTTGAGAAAGGAGTAGAGACGAGTGAGAAATGGGTTTTTGCTTGAAAGGCTAGGTCAATTTAGATCTCGGAAGTTGTAAGTATGTGTATGTATCGAGAAGTCTGGGTATTTATAGTAAAAGTAAATAACTTATCAAGAACTCAAAAATAAACGTTCGGAGTTTGTCTATCGAGAATTCATTTTAAGAAATTAAATACATATCGAGAAGTCATTTTAAATTACTCTTTTAGAGAACTCAAAATTGACTAATCGAGATATCAAATAAATACACAGTTTGTCCAAAAAGTGGACTAAATTAATTCCAACTTTTATTTGAATAAATTTAAACAAAAATTAGAATGAATATTCCAAAAGTATTTTACCAAAATAATTTATTAAATTAAAACATTTCAGTTCTGAGTTATTGATAAGTCAAAAATTACACTTGTACAGAACTCTGTGAATTAACACTACTAGAGAACTCTACAAAGACTTATCGATAAGTCATATTAAGCCTATCGAGATGTCACTCGAGAAGTCGGTAATTGACTTATCGAGGATTCACTCGAGATGTCCTAGAATGAGTTGTTGAGAAGTCAATTTTTACTTATCGAGAACTTGGTTCTCTATATACTTTTGTTTTTTTTTAATTCTGCCCTTGTATTAATTTTACATATTAAGAATGTAAATTAACAACTGAGCAGTTTACTTGGAATTTGAAAAATTCCAAGTTAATTTTGAATTTGAAAAACAAATACGCAGAGAGTTCTGAAATATTTATAATTCATATTTCAGTTAATTTCCAATTTAATCAAATTAATTTTGATTTACAGGAGATTAATCTGCTGCAAAACGTTAGCTGAGTTCTTGCCTTATGATGAAGAGTTAAGCATGCCAATTTCACCTACAAGTCTAGTGAATGTTGCTTCATCCAAAGGTTTAGTAAAAATGTCAGCTAATTGTTTTCTTCATCTGTAGAAGTTGATACAAATTGATGTTTCTTGCTATACCAAGAGACAATTCTTTATCTAAGAAATTGACAGCTTCTACTAGTACTCTTTCTGTCAACCCTGCATCCAGCAAAATTTGCATATGTGAACCAACAGCTTTAAAACCAGTTCCCTTAGGATACCATAATCCCAAGTTTGGAATTTTCTTCAAGTATCTGAAAATCTTCTTTCTCCCCCTGAGCTTGTGCAATTAAGTTCAGGTGTATGAGATGAGCTTCCATTTTCATGATTTTCCTGTTGAGTAGTTTCTTCATTTTTCTTTTCTGACAGACTACACAAACTTCAACTTGAGCAAACTCCAGCTTAGGCATGTCTCTTACTAACTCCTTTTTGACAAGGTGTTAATTTCCTTGAAATTCAAGTGAGACAAATTTTTATGCCATAGCTTGTTTACTTCTTCTCATGCCTTGGTGTAGAAGCAACAGACATCATCCTTATTTGTTGAGTCAAAATTTGTAACAAATAAGCTTCCTTTCCTTGCTCCTTTCAGAGCAACTTCACCAGTTTTCTTGCTGATAACAGTGCATTCTTCTTGGTATGAATAAGACTTAAGGCCTTAGTCTGCAAGTTTTCTAACTCTGAGAAGATTCACTTCAAGACCAGCTACCAGTGCTTCATCATCAAAGACAACATTTTCAGAAACAATCTTGCCATATCCTATTGTGAATCCTTTGTTGTTGTCTCCAAAGGTCACCAAAGGGTCAGCTTTCTCCTCAACCTGTGATAGCAGGACCTTATGACTTGTCATATGCCTGGAACATCCACTGTCTATGATCCAGATGACTCTCTACACTATGCCCTGCACACAATGAGTCTTAAGTGTGTGTGGAAACCCAAGCAGTGTTGGGTAGTTTCTTCTTAGTAACTTGTTCAGCAGAAGTAGAATGAGTTATTTTAGAAAAAATAGAATTCAGTGACTGTTGTGCATGTTTTCCTTCTGATGTGGACTTATTTCTTGTTTCTTTAAGGTCGACTCTTAGTTTGTGGCAACTCTTCATTACTTTCAAGTTGCAAGGAATGTAGTCAAACTTGTCACAGAATGAACAAAGATCATTTGAATCTGCTTCATTGTATTTGCAAGTTCCTTCAGTTGGCTTGCTAACAACCTTTTTACAAAGGTGAGTTAGATGATTGGCAGAGCCACTTTTTCGCACTTCTTTCTAGGAGCATTTGCAACATAAGCAAAATTATTGCTTTTGTTTATCCCTATTTTCCCATTTCTATTTCTCCTTTTCTTTCTTGCATCTTCAGTTTTGGTTTCTTTAACAGGAGTCTTGGGACTTTGTTTGTTCATGAGCTTCTCTTCAGTATTGGAAGACTAAACTGATTCTTCAATTTTCTTCTCTTTATCTTTATCAGCAATTTCTTGCTTGATAATCAATTCTTCTTCACTGAAGTTGACTTCACATGCTTTGAATATAGGTGCATTAACCTCTTTCAAAAAGGTTGGAGTATTCTCAGTTTTCTTTGCTTTCCATTTGTCAACTACAATCTTCTTTTTGTCATTCATGGCATCATATCAAGGCCAATAGCAATGTTTGTACATGGCTTATTCTTCTCATGATACTGTTCGACCAGTTCAAATGTATTTTTGAAAGATTTCATCTTCACTTCACTCTTTTCCAGCTTCTCCCTTAGCACTGCTTCAATTTTATTTGCACACTTGAGCTTGTTCTTTAGATAAGTATTTTCTTGTTTTAAAGCTTCAAGCTCCGCCAACAACAATTCAGTTTCTTGCTTCTCACTTTTAAGCTTCTCATTTATCTTTGTTAATCTGTTAACTTCTTCATTAGCAGCAACCATGCCTGTGTGAATGTAAAACATTTATGTGCTCATCTTTTCAACAGTTTCCTTATATTGATTCATATTTAAATCAATAGTGGTAAGAGTTAGTGTCTGTGATTTAGATGAGGATGATTCTCCTTGCTCCAGGGCCATGAGTGCATAATTACCAAATTCTTCATCTTGATCATTCTCAGAGTCATCCCAACTTTTACCCTCTGCAATATAAGCTTTACTTTGTTATTTCCTTAGAAGAGCTTCATACTTTACTTCAAGTTCAAGATAAGCCTTGTCTTTTTTTGCTTTCTTGGGTATGCTGCATTCTGTAGCAAAGTGGCCTTGTTCATTACAATTGAAGCATCTTATATTAGTTATGTCAACAGATCCAGTTTTGTAGCCATTATTGCTATCAGAATTGTACTTCCCTTTTTCCTTCCAGCTGCTGTCTTTATTGAAGGACTGTCCTTTATTCTTGAAGTATCTAGGCTTCTTTACTCTAATAATAGAAAATTTCCTAGCTAAATAGTCCATTGACTGATCTAGCTAATCCAGTTCTTCAAAAGTATAGAACTCATCCTTTCCAATTCCAGAATGACTTGCTCCTGTGAATCATTTGTTCTTTGCTCACTTGTTGAGGTAACTGGAGTTTGAGATCTTGGTTCATCATTAGATATTTGGCTTTCATTTACAATTTAAGCACTTGAACCATCCACAATATGTCCTTGACCAGATCTCAATGATTGCCTTTGAATCATCTCTAGTTCATATGTTTTGAGAATTCCATATAGAACTTCCAGAGTTATTCTGCTCAAGTCTCTCCCTTCCCTGATTGCTGAGATTTTTTGTTCCAAATGATCAGGGAGAGTAAGCAAGAACTTCAGGTTCACTTCTTCAGCTTCATAATATTTGTCATGAAGCTGCAAATCATTTATCAGCTTGTTAAATCTTTCAAACACATCAGTAATACTTTCCTTTGGCTTTTCCATAAAACCCTCATACTGTGAAATCAGTATTCTTCTTTGGTTTGACCTAACTTCTTCAGTTCCTTCACATAGTATCTCAATCTTTTTCCATATTTGCTTGGCAGTGTCACAGTTGACCATGTTGTTGTACATCACATTGTCAAGTGACTCAATCAATATTAATTGCAAGCTACTATCCAGGGAGACTTTCTCCTTTTCAGGATCTGAATACTCAAAAGGATCTTTTGGAGCAAAATGAGCAGGGATGACCATGTCTCCATCTGTAGATTCCTCAACTCTAATCATAGGATTGAAGGGTCCATTCTTGAGGATCTGAATGTAGAGTGGATTGGCCATCCTGATAAACAACATCATTTTCTTTTTCCAAAGAGTGTAGTTAGCTTTGTCAAAGGTAGGAATTTTGATGCTACTGATTTTCTGTGTATTCATTCTTCCAAGATCTTGAATCTGTTTACTTTCATATTTTGCTCTGTTACCACTTGTTAGGAAATGAATAACACACAGAGGGGGGGGGGGTGAATGTGTTTTTACTGTTTTTAGGCATTTCTTGAATGTTTATGGTTTGAACAAAGTAAATTAATTCTTGTAATGAAATGTGTTCATGCATAATTTGAGCTAGTAGAATATAAAGAACACAAGTCTTCAAAACTCACTTAATTTTATATTAAAATTAAGACTGTTTTGCTACAAAATTTCTAGGCTCTTTGTTGATAAAGAGCTTAGCTTCTTCTTGAGAGTGTTACAAGAAATTTGATCTAAATTGTTACAACTGACTAAGGACCAGTGTTAACTTTATAACTTAGTTAATTGCTGGTTTACACATTATGTAATAAGATATGCTATTAGCTTTTCTAAACTGTCACTTATCATTTCTATTTATAGAAAAGTAGATCTTCCATTTTTGGCTTAGAATATCTTTAGCATCCCGTGTTCACTTTGATCTTCCTTTTTCAGTTAATCTTCACCATTGATCTTGCACATTCTTCAAGCTGCTTTGTGTAGACTTGTCAAT
Source organism: Apium graveolens (assembly GCF_009905375.1). Lineage (NCBI taxonomy): Eukaryota > Viridiplantae > Streptophyta > Magnoliopsida > Apiales > Apiaceae > Apium > Apium graveolens. The sequence continues at coordinate 131,978,117 of NC_133652.1, read as the reverse complement.
CCAGCTGTTCGATTGTTTGTTGATTATTTATCTTGGATATTGAATTGATCTGCAATTTTGTACTTTAAGATTGTACCTCGAGATCTCCAGTTTAGGTCCATAGAACAGTTGACATCTCGATAAGTATATTGGCTTATCGAGATCTCTAGTACTCTATATTTAGTTTGGCTTGTAGAGGGCTTCAGTTCTCTATATGAGACTTTAGCTTGTCGAGATCTCTAGTCTTCACATCTTCACTTTGACTTATCGATAACTCTTAGTTCTCTAGTGGTTTCTTGACTTGTCGATATCTCAGAGTTCTCTAGTCAAATTTATCTTATCGATATCTCAGAGTTCTCTGGTCAAAATTTAACTTGTCGATGTCTCTGAGTTCTCTAGTGAATTTTGACTTATCGATATTTCTGAGTTCTTTAGTGGAACTTGACTTATCGATAACTCAGAGTTCTCTAATGCATGTAGACTTGTCGATAACTCTGAGTTCTCTAGTGAAGAATTGACTTGTCGATATCTCCAATCTTCAGTTCTTCAGTTTGTCTTGTCAATATCTCTGAGTTCTCTAGTAGCTTTCCTGACTTCTCGATAAGCCATTCTGGAGTTCTCGAATGACTTCTCTATAACATTAAATATGTGACTTGTAGAGATCTTGACTTAGAGTATTTTTCTCCAAACAGATTTATTCAACTCCAAGCTTCTTCAAAATTCTTCTGAGGCAAGATCTCCTTGATCTTCTTCTAGATAGAATCCTTAGGCTTGACACTGTTTATAGAAAAAGGCTCCAGTCTGCTTCTTTGACATTTTTACAGACCTTAAATGTTACAAGTACAAAATACAGATTAAGATAACAATACAACTTACTTAGGGTTGACAGAATGTCTTGGTCTTGTTAAAGTACATGCATGTCTTTTACAACAGAAATGCTTTAACGATTTGAATTGAATTTGGCCCTTTTTTAAAAAAATATATGTCATTTGGCTATGTGAAACAATTCACTATGTAAGTTTAGTTAATTAGAATTATGAGTCTGACGAAGATATCTGATCAATAAGACGGAATGTTTTATATCAATAAATTAAAGTGTTTGATATTTTTTATAAGATCAATTCAATAACTAATATGTATCAAATTCACTAAATTGGAAAATGATGTGTTGTTTCACGAAAATGACATAAAATTTGATATGAGTCGTCACAAAATCTGTTAATCACCAAAAACTTCCAAGATGTGTGCTTGCCGACAAAAGCTATGAACCCGATTTTTTTCGATGTAGTCTCTAACCTATCACATTAGATAAAAGGCTCGAGGTTGAAAATAAATAAATATTACTATTGAATTAATATATGGAAAAAGGTTGAAATCATTCACGAATAGAAGTCTAACAACGATTAAAATACTCAGCTTTTGACCTATTATCACATTATCGATTATGGAGGTGTACTCATTCATATTATTTTTCATATTCCTCTCATTAAAAATAATTTCAGGGTTTAAATGACTGTTTTAGATAAAATTTTGCAGATACTTTAATAATGATGAGTTTTACATGAGGTAATTTTTAAGTCATAATTTATCATTTCATGTAAATTAGGAAATAATAATTAAATTCTTATTATAAATTAGAAAGATTTGTTACGTAACTTGGTAAATGCATAGATCTGAGGCAAAATGAACGGGTAAATGAGCTCAATATATGGATGATGAGCAGAACAGTCATCAATGATCGTTCATCAACCATATATTCGCAGAACCATGCAAGTTATTCCAAACAGATAACCGTTGACATATATTCCAAGAAATTGCATAAAGTGATCACAATTCGTAACAATAGCAGGAATTGCTCTTCATAGTATAATTGTAGACTCTTATTCCATAGCACATCATATAATAAGTTCTTAAAACTTCTAAGATATATCTAATATATTTAATTCTATTTAAATGGTGATATATTTTATTCAATCTAAAATTATAGAAATACCCTTATATTTACTATTTCTTATAAAAATTGTAAAAGGATTCAAATGGAGTCCACAAATTAGATAGGGCATTACCACTAGGCCAATCACTCATATGTATCTCAAGTCATACAAATTATATGTGTGTGTGTTTTGTGAATGAAAATGTAATGACAAAATTATCTTTGTGTTTATTCTTTTTTAAAAAAGAAGTTAATTTAAGGCATTCGAAATTGAATATATACACAAATGTACACATCTTCTTACCAGTAGACCAATTACTCAAAGTTATATGTGTTTTAAATCATACAAATTATAAATATGTGTGTGTTCTCATGAAAGAAGAAATATTTGTTATTTAGTTATTGTGTATCTATTACTATAGTTATTGTGTATCTATTAACAACTTTTTGATGATGATTCAATTTTTACACTTATTGATTCAGATTATAATATGTTATATTTATGTGATATATAGTTAGTTTATACAATCTTAAAATATTTAATTTAATGTAAGAATAAAATAGTAATCAGACTTTACTGTACAGAAATAATGTCCTAACAATCAGATCAATTGTTCTATCAATCAACACATGATAAGTGTATGAGTGTGACGCGTGAGTGGAGTATTATTTGAATTATTATAATTTATTAATAATTTTTAATTGTATATAATATATTATTTTTCATTATAGTATGAATAATTATTGTATAATATATAGCATATCTATACAATCCTAAATTATTTAAATAAGTGTAAAATAATATAAATATTAAAAATTTGCTATTTATAACAATCAAATCACGTGACAACCCAATCATGTAGCATCAATCAAACACACGATATGTGTGTGTGGGCACACGACGTAGTGGAGAAATTTATGATATTTTAGTTATTGTCAAGTTATCAACAATTTTCTAATCACGATATTATTTTACATTTATTGATTTGAATTATAATATATTAATTTATAGTACGATATGCAGTCCGCTTACAAAATCCAATATTATTTAAATCAGTGGTATAATAATATTAATAATAAATTATTAGATTTAGTTTAAAATTTCTTTATTCAATTTTATAAATTTAAAAATTATAATTGCATGTTATTTGAATATTGATTATATTATATATAATGATCATGTATATGATCATTTGAAAAAAGATATATACATTACAAAATATATTTTTAATAAATATTACTAAGATATAATATCAGGTTAATAACTGAAGTATATCGAAATTTCTAACTCTTTTAAATTAACATGCGAAATTGATAATTTCGACCTATTATCACATTATCGATTATGGAGGTGTACTCATCCATATTATTTTTCATATTCCTCTCATTAAAAATAATTTCAGAGTTTAAATAACTGTTTTAGATAAAATTTTGCAGATACTTTAATGATGATGAGTTTTACAAGAGGTAATTTTTAAGTCGTAATTTATCATTTCTTGTAGATTTAGGAAAAAAGAATTAAATTCTTATTATAAATTAGAATGATTATTTACGTAACTTGGTAAATACATAGAGATCTACAAATTTTGGAGTTAGATATTTCATTATATATTTAAAATTGCATTTCGATTCATTATTTGTGAACAAAATATTAAACTTTACAATTTCTTTTTTACTTTGATATGATTTGCTTCATGTTTTTAAAAAATAAATTAATATATTTTTGTTATTAATTAACCTTATAAATTATGTTATAACATAAAGGATAAAAAAACTTAGTTACTTTTAAAATTTAATTGAATTGAAGAATATTAAATATATGAAAACAACCTTTAACACTAATAATTATCATACAAATGTGATGATAACTCAAAATACCGCATACATATATTTAAAAATAATAAAAAATGGTGTTAAAATGCATAAAAAATAATATACAAAATGGAAGAACATTCTTTGGAATGAGGCTAAGGCTGCGTACATTATAACCTTCCCAGACACGGTCATAGGCGGTATTATTGGGTACGATGATGATGATGATGATGATGATGATGATGATGATGATGATGATGATGATGATAATGATGATGATGATGATGATGATGATGATGATGATGATGATGAACATTTCATATAAGAACGCTTCCCCATAATAAAAGAATGAGTGGTGAATGAGATAACCGAAATCACGAAACCCCTACTCAACCATAAATCAGACGATTCAAAAATTTATAGAAGTACTATGTTTAGTCAAATTTCAGTATATGTTATGATATATATATATATATATATATATATATATATACTTACGATGTGTTTTAGGATATGGAACAATTTAAGAACTATATTGTGCACTATTTTTACTTGTCATATGAATTTGCATAACCAAATTATACACATAACACTGCGTGTCATGAATCAAAAAATTGAACAGATTTTCACAAATTTCATATCAGATGCTAGAAGATAACACGTGCATCCATCAGTGATTACCAAGGATACGATTATACATGTAATTTATTCAATGAAATTTAATGTACTTCATAAACTAGTCTTTTTCTAAATTTTGGTGTGTAATAAAAATATGTGTGTCAAAATGTTAGCAGGGGAAAGATGAATTTGAACAAGTAATTTTTTTACAAGAAAAAAAATGTGACACTCATATTCACTATCGTTGTGAAGGGGAAGGTTTTAGAGGGGGTGGTGGAGGGTTTTCTTTCAATATTTCTGAAGTTTAACGAGGATTATTAATTAACAATCCTTTTGTCAAAACCCTAAACTGGAACCGAGGACATGTCAGTGCCCTCTTACAACTTGAAGTGGCAAAAAACATCAGGCACTTTGCAAGCTTTTTGTGTAGTCTCAATTGCTTTTGGAGGTAATCATACTTGTGGGAAGGAATGTGTTGGATCAATAAAAAATTTCATCATAAACTTATATACCTTTACGATAAAACAAGCAAGTTAGAAAGACTAGAAAATTAGGCACGCCTTCACTGAAATTGTAAATCACATTCATGCAGCTGTTAAATCGATGAAGAGCATCCTGGATGAATCGACACAATTATAAAGGAGAAAATTTGATGGACACATCCAATGATAGTATGAACCAACTCAGTGGTTATGTACTCCGCACCATGTACCAATATATAATTTATACCGGAACCTCTATCGGGGATGAAACTATGTTAGCCGGAAATTTAGAATTTGGTACACAAGAATTTTCTTTACATGTACTTCTATCATTTATGTTAACATACTATCGAGTTTAAGTCTTATACCTAATAAGCAGCAAACTGCAGTTCGTAAACATTGACCAAAAATACAAAAAAGTTGATTTACACTTTTTATGAATACCACACATAAACTTGTACACTTATGTGCAAAAATAACAAACTTAAAAATAAATAAAATAGGATAAACCTTACATACACCAAGTATTCAATATCAAAGATACTCCTTTTCACAAATCAAAAAGACTTCAATCATGGATGGTTTTATCAGTAACTAAATAACTTATATAGGACTACAACATCTCCCATTTTATAAGTTATACTATAATATGATATGTGTCTCGCACGGGTTTCCATGCTAGTTAGTTATATTTTACAAAGCATATCACCAACTTATATGTAAAATTATCTGAACAACAAATTAACTAATAAATAATACTTTACATATAACTAATATGACATTTTTTAACTTCAAATTAGGGTGACAAAATTTTTTCAAACCGATGGATATTCGATAGAATTATCCCGAAAGGTTTTTATGGTATGGTTTTTATTTTTAAAAATGAAATGAATTTGGTCTGAGTTTGATTTTAAGGCTAACTGAAGTAAAACCCGATCTGAATACCTGAAAATCGTTTCGAACCAAAACAAGCTGAAACTCGACCAAACCCAATATATTAAATTTAATATATGTTGTGTATATGTTGTGTACTTGATGATTTCATTAACAAAGCACCTTGGTAGATTTTACTTAGTGAAAAATGTAGCACTCGAAAGATAAGGATTATAGTCCCGACGGATGACTCAATATAGTCCTGACGGATGATGATTTATTATCCATCGAGTGAGTAGCTTATGTATCAATAAGTCTGTAGCACATTTCTGCATACACATTGTTTAGATTCCGTAAGTAGTACTCAAGTCATGTTGACTTCAACTAGATATGCAGAATAGGTTGATAAACTGTACATAGATGATGTCTTGTAATCCTGCATAAATGAAATGAAGTCAAGTGCCAAATTGCTACCCGGCGGATAAACAACAATGCCATTCGACGGATGATTAGCAAGACAACCCGACGGATGATCATGAACTCGACGGATGATCATGCACCCGAAGGATAAAGAATTCAAACATCTGTTGACAGTGATAACACAGTCACATGCGTCATGTGTATGCAAATGGAATGTGGAAGCCTATTCACCTGGGTTTTAGAGAATAAAGAAGCATTTCCATTTTCATGCTATTATGAAGATATTCAAAGTTGTTGGAATAGAGTAATGAAGTAGCATAGTATTAGACTTGATAATTTTTATTTTATTATCTTGTCTTATTGCTTTGTAATCTTGGTGGTATATAAACCAAGAAGCAACAAATAGAATAACGGACTAAGCAACCAAGAAAGAAACATTAGTAAGCTGTATTCTCAGTATTTCTCTAAATTCTTAGTTTTTCATTTTGTAAGCAGCTGTGAGCTAATTGCTACACAGAGTTCTCATGATATATTATATATCTCTGGTGGATACATTCAAATCCACCAGAAAGTTTTAAAAGACTTGTGTTTTTAATTGCCAACTTATTTCTGGGCTGAAGCTGTAAATACTACATGCTACACTCAGAATATTTCTCTGATCAATCAAGCAAAATGCATGACTCCCTATCAATTGTTCAAGAACAAGAAGCCAACTCTAAATATTCTTCATGTCTTTGGCTGCAAATGTTACATCTTAAGGAATCAAACTGATCAGAATGGGAAGTTTAATGTTAAAGCAGATGAAGGGATTTTTGTTGGATATGTTGTGGGTAAAGCATATAGAGTCTATAATCTAAGAACCAACATTGTTATGGAATCAATACATGTTGTGTTTGATGATAAAAAGATTGAAGGACTCCAAGATGGAGATTACCATGAGAGCCTGAAATTTGACAATGTGGAGATGGTTAGTGATGATAGTGATGATGAAAGTGATCAGGAAACTCTATCAAAGGATAGTGCAGAAAAATCTACCACCAATGAAGCAAAAAACTCAACATCTGTCGAGTTGCATAATACTTCATCCGTCGGGAGACAATCTGCCTTATCCGTCGGAAGGCAACCTGCTTCATCCGTCGGTACTCTAAATTCACCATCCGTCGGGTTATCAAAAGGAGCTGGAAGTCAGGATAGATCACTTACAGAAAGCTCCCCTTTCTCAAATCAAAGATCCATTAACTCAGGGGGAGTTTCTAACAATCAAAACTCAATCACACATCAAGACAACAATGAGGCCTCTTCATCTAGAGCCAATCTACCTCAACAAAGAAAATGGACAAAAGATCACCCCTTTGAGCTCATCATTGGTGATGTATCTTCTAGATTTTAAATAAGGAGAACAACTCAAGAAAAATGTCTGCACAACAGCTTTCTTTCAGGGGAAGAACCAAAGAAGGTAGAAGAAGCTTCGTTGGATCCTGATTGGATTTTAGCTATGCAGGAAGAGCTAAACCAATTTGAGAGGAATATGGTATGGAAGTTGGTGCCCAAGCCTAGAGGAAAGAATCCAATTGACACCAAATGGGTATTCAGAAACAAGATGGATGAAAATGGCATAGTAGTCATGAACAAAGCTAGATTGGTTGCTAAGGGCTATTGTCAACAAGAAGGAATAGATTTTGATGAAACATTTGCTCCTGTTGCAAGACTTAAAGCCATCAGAATCTTCTTAGCCTATGCAGCCCATGCCAATTTCAAGGTCTATCAAATAAATGTCAAAAGTGCCTTTCTGGATGGAGACTTGGAGGAGGAAGTTTATGTTAGTCAGCCTCCTGGTTTTGAAGATCCAAATTTTCCAGAACATGTCTACTATCTTTTGAAAGCACTTTATGGACTGAAGCAAGCACCTAGAGCCTGGTATGACACTTTATCAAAGTTCCTTTTGGAAAATTACTTCACAAGAGGTACTATAGATAAAACTTTATTCTTTAGAAAGGTTAATGGCTCTAGTATACTTGTTCAAATTTATGTAGATGCCATTATTTTTGGCTCTACAGATGAAATTTTTTGCAAAAAGTTTGCCAAATTGATGCAGAGTAAGTATGAAATGAGTATGATGGGAGAACTAACTTACTTTCTTAGTTTACAAGTTAAGCAAGTTAGTGATGGAATATTCATTAGTCAAACTAAATACATTTATGATCTCTTAAAGAAGTTTGATCTAATGGATTGCATATCTGTAAAAACTCCCATGGCCACTGCAACTAAGCTTGAATTAAAAACTACTGAAAAGTCTATGGATATTTCAAGTTATAGGGGCATGGTTGGCTCACTTCTGTACTTAACAGCTAGTAGGCCGGATATAATGTTTGCTATATGTTTATGTGCTAGATTTCAGGTTGATCCTAGAGAATCTCACTTAGTAGCTATTAAGAGAATTTTCAGATATCTCAAGGGAACACCAAAACTTGGCATTTGGTACCCTAGAGATTCTGGTTTTGATTTAACTGGTTATTCAGATGCAGATTATGCAGGTTGTAGAATTGATAGAAAAAGTACAACAGGAACTTGTCAATTTCTAGGAAATAAGCTTATGTCCTGGTTCAATAAAAAGCAAAATTCAGTTTCTACCTCTACAGCTAAAGCTGAATACATTGCTGCTGGTATTTTTAAAACGACTATTTTAGGCAATTTTAATTGGCTACTTTATTTTACTTTATTATTTTTGGCCGTTATTTTTTGAGATAGTATAAAAGCTTATTTCATTTCCATTGCTTTTTTTTATCATTCTCAAATTATCTGCTCCAATTTCTTTCTCTTTCAAAGCACTTACTCTCTCTGCAAACTCTTATTCTCTAACAATGGCGCCTGTTGTCAAGATTATGTCTCAAACTGGGTTCATTTATGAGAAGAATAACTTCATAGCCTTAGTGAACAAGGGGATTCAGCATTCTAGTGACTACCACAAAATAATGGATTTTGTGAAGAACTGCAAGCTTAGCTATGCCATGCTGGAATCACGCACCATCTTTTGTGAAGTTGTTGAAGAGATGTGGACCACTGCTACATACAACCCAACTAATAAGACCATCACACTCACTATCAAAGGTAATGAATTATGTATTAATAGTGATGTTATTAAAGCATATTTCAAGATTCCTGATAATACTGTGACCTCACCATACACAGACACTAATATAGTTAATATGCTTAATTCCATGAACTATGCTCTTTCTACTTCTAAGTTGAGTGACATTAGGAGATTGGGTCTTAGGAAGGAATGGAGTTTCATGTGTGATGTAGTGACCAAGGTCTTTTCTAGTAAAATCGGTAATTTTGATTCTCTCAATATTTCCATGCTTAACATGCTCTACATGCTAGTTACATATAAGTACTTTAATTTTAGTGACCTTGTTTTGTTTGAGTTGGGTTTTAAATTAGGAGAGTTAAATAAGAGGGGTAAAAGTGTTTATTATGCTAGATTTTTCATGATGTTAGCTAACCACCTCTCTGAGGAAATTGTGCTTGAGAACCGAAACAACAAATTAGATTGTTGGGTTCAAGAAAGAAGGATTATTGCAGATTTGAACAGGGTAAATCATCACAAGGAGGTGCCACTCTTCTATTTCCCTATAATGGAAGCACCTCAGGTAAGTGAGGTAAGTTCATTTATCCCTACTATTCCAACCTCACAAATTTCTTTGAATACTAGTGTAGCAATGACAACTATGTCAATGACCCAACAGTTGCCTACCCAAGCTACCAAACCAACAAAAATTTCAAAATCCAAATCAAAGAAAGCCCCCTCTGGTATCTCTCAAAAGATTCCAGTTGCAAAATCCACCAAAACCAAAGAGGGGAGTGTGAAGGTGGGAAAGGTAGGTGAGGGACAGGGTGAACATAAAAAAAACCCTAAGGATAAGGATGGAGAGTTGATTGGTTCCCAGCCTAGCCACACTGCAATTTCCCAACAAACTGCAGTGCTTAAAAAGGATAAAAGCTCATTTCTAGTTGCATCCTCCCAAAAGGATGTAACTATTGAACAAAGCTCTCAACCAAGAGCACAGGCCAAGAGGGTAAGGGACACTAGCTCACCCCAAACTTATGCCAGAAAGAAGAAATCCAAAACCCTTAGAGATGCACAGGGTACACACACTGTGCAAACTGGTGCTAAAGACACAGTCACTGCACCTTCACAAATTCAGCTTGATGTGGCTCCAATAAATGTGGAGTCATAGCCAAAATCTCTAGTGATAGAAGCACCTCAAACACCAAATTCTCCTACAAATTCTCTGGATGTGGATATGATCAACACATCAATTCCTGATTCCCCTTCTTTAACTTTGTTGGGGAAGCCAAAATCTAATGCAAGTGAGCATCATCTTTTAGATGATTTGTTGGCTCACTTGCCAATTCTTTCAGGAACTGTTGAATCATCTGTGCCCAAAATATCATCAATCAGCACAGATTCCACAATAGTTTATATTCCAAGTTCATTCATTTCCACTATCTCGATGGATATTTCTCATCCGTCGAGTAGTGACTGTATCCCGACGGATAAGCTTAACAGCAGTTATCCGTCGGATAGCAAAATCACTAACCCGATGGATACTACTCATCCGTCAAGTGTCTCTGCACAGTTTCAAACTTTATTTATTTCAAGTGCAGATTACTTAGTGGTTGTACAGTCACTCTTAGGATTGAGGGAAGAGAGTGTTATGAGTGAGAGTCTGGGTTGCTCCCAGGAAAAAGGAGAGGAAAATAGTGAAACTATGCAATCCATTTCTTCAGGATTGGCAAAAGAGAGTGAGCGGAGTCCCACCTTAGATGGTGAAGGTGAGGGTGTGAGGGTGGGGAGCCAGGGTGAGACCCTGATGCAACAAAAGAGAGAATAAGAGAGAAATGCAGGTACAGGAGCTATAAGGATGGATGTCATTGCTAATGAGTTAATGAATGTCCAGGATGCAGATAGGGAGGGACTATCTCAGCAACCTCAGGCTATTATAGATTCCACCTCCCTTGATGCTGAGGCATTAACTCACCCTGTTCCAGCTTATCAACTTCTAGCTGAACAGGGCAATGACAATGCAGAAATGATGCTCAATTTGGTGCACACCATACAGTCTTTGCTAAGAGCTAAGGATGCCATCACAGCTTTGCCCTCTACAGCTGGTGAGGTTGATTATGAGAGACTGGTGGTTCAACAGATTTCTTTGGAGATGAAGGTGGACATAGTGAAGAAGAGGCATTGGACATAGGGGGAGAAGTAGGTTCAAGTTCAAGATCAGGAATGCCATCATGGGCATTTTCAAAGCACTGTGATGAGCACTACTTCAAAACAACCCTAATTCAACTAATCAATCAGACAAATACTGTTCTTCAAACCACTACAAATGCCAACACCAAGAAGCTCCTTCAAGCACATCTTGCTTCTCTGCAACTACAGCAGATTCAAGGTTTCCAACATGCTAGAGATGTTAATATCATCAAGGGTGACATTGATGAGATGAAGATGGCCATTTTAGATAAAATAGATTCTAAACTTCCAGAAGCTACAATGCTTGACATCAAGAGGCAGCTCAGGAAAAATTATGATCTTTCCACAAAGATAGATGCCTTGGACACAAGGATGACAACTTTGGAAGCATCTCTAACAGCCATTCATATGCATCAAGCTCAATAGACATATTTACTTCAGAAACTGGTGGCTGCTCAAACCTCCTGCTCTACTCACCTTGATGATAACAAAAAGGGGGAGAAAGGACCAAGTGAGGGGGAGAAGCTTCAAATTCAAATCAGTAAAGTAATTGTGCCCACAATTGCTTTCACCAAGCCACCAGTAACAAATAGTATAGATCTGATCAATGCAGCAGCAGCCAATTTAAGAGAAGCTGAAAATGAGTAGTTGAAGCCAATCAACTGGGATAAAATTGATGAGGACATACAAAGGAAGTTTGGGCTAGTAAAGGAGCCAGTAAAGTCAGCCATTCATCACTCTGAAGTCAAACAGATCTCTGTAAATGAAATGAGCATGAACTATCTGGAAAGAGGACAGCCATTCTGCATCAAATCTCCAAAGGCTGAAATTATTCTGAAGCCAAGGGTGAACTATCCAAAATCATCATTAAAGAACCCTTTGGATATAGTGTATGAGACACCTAAACCTGATGAGAAGAAGCTTCTGTCAAGGTCAATTGCCTTCTACAAGGATCTAGCTGATTCAGCTTTAAAAAGAAAAATTGCTAAAGTTTTCAGGAATGGGAAAGAAATTTGTGTGGTGGCTGGACATCCTCAATTTGCTTAAGCAAAGAGAGAAGAAAAGGCAAGATTGAAGCAGGAAAAGAAGCAAGTTATTTTAGATGCCAAAAAGGCTAAGCAAAAGAAAGAGCAAGCTGCTATCTTGGCCAAGCTACAAGCTGTGAAACTAACACAACAGATTCCTTCTCAGCCATCTGGAATCACTGAATCTCAAGATCCAAATAAGCAAGTTGAATCAGAACAGAAGAAATCTCAGAGATACAAGGAATTGGCCAAAAGAACCAAAAAGAAATTGAACTTTGTTGGTAAGGAATTGGAGGATCAGTTTCCCAAGGAATCCACTCCAACTACAACTCAAGCATCAAAACCCTCTGTGGTATTTGAAGACATCAAGGTGGTGGATCCTTACAGGAACATTCATGATGAACCTATTGTGCCTAAGGATGAACCAATAGACTGGGAGAGTCTACCAATCCCTGACTTTAATTTGCCAATCCTTAACAAGCCAAAGAGAACAAAGTCAAGGGCAGTCAAGAAAGTGAAGTTGTCACCTCTCAAATCCAAATCTCTAGTCCAAGCTCAATCTAAAGTCAACAAGGGAGATTATATGTACTTGTTTGATATCAAGGAATTCTCTGATCTAAATCTCTATCTGGATGAACTAAAAGAAGTGAGAGGAATTGATGCATACAGAAATCTACCTGAAAGGTTAGTTTTCAAGTACAAGGGAGGAAAGGAGATTCAATGGCCACTTCACAGGATCCTTCAAGAAAGTCAGGCTGTACTGATAAAGGTTTATTCATCTTTCAAGAAGAACTTTGGGTTTAATGTAACTGCAAGAAGATTGGTTCTAAAGAAGATTGAAAAACTGGGGAGTATTAGAGCTAAAGATGCACTCCCAAAAACTCTAATTATTCCTTACACAGGGAAAAGAGTGCATCTAAGGCCCTACTGGCTGATGGAGTTCATAGATGACAAAGGGGTTAGAAGATTTTTCAGATTAGAAGACCAATTGAGCATCTCTAGCAATGAGACTCTCTTGGAGATGCAAGAAAAGCTAAATCTCTCAGAATCTGATGAACTGGAATTCCATAGACAGCTCCAAAATCAGATAGATGAAAACAGTAGAAAGCTTGGAAAGAGATCTAGACCTTAAAGGAACTAGATAAATCTGCTCTGGCTAGAGGAGCACCTTGAAAATGACTGTGAGCTAAACTTTGTACATTTTGTTAATTGAAGCACTTTACAGTTTTATCTATCTACTTTCAAGGTTGTATTTTTAGGGTGTTTTGTTATCATCAAGTTTCTCTTAATTTATGGCTACAATTCCAGTAGACATAAATTGGGGGAGATTGTTGTATATATGTTGTGGACTTGATGATTTCATTAACAAAACACCTTGGTAGATTTTACTTAGTGAAAAATGTAGCACTCGACGGATAAGGATTATAGTCCCGACGGATGACTCAATATAGTCCCGACGGATGATGATTTATTATCCATCGAGTGAGTAGCTTATGTAACAATAAGTCTGTAGCACATTTCTGCATACACATTGTTTAGATTCTGTAAGTAGTACTCAAGTCATATTGACTTCAACTAGATATACAGAATAGGTTAATAAATTGTACATAGATGATGTCTTGTAATCCTGCATAAATGAAATGAATTGAAGTGTCAGATTGCTACCCGACAGATAAACAACAATGCCATTCGACGGATGATCAGCAAGACAACCCGACGGATGATCATGAACTCGACGGATGATCATGAACCTGACGGATAAAGAATTCAAATATCTGTTGACAGTGATAACACAGTCACATGCGTCGAGTGTATGCAAATGGAATGTGGAAGCCTATTCAACTGGGTTTTAGAGAACAAAGAAGCATTCCCATTTCTATGCTATTATAAAGATATTCAAAGATGCTGGAATAGAGTAATGAAGTAGCATAGTATTAGACTTGATAATTTTTGTTTTATTATCTTGTCTTATTGCTTTGTAATCTTGGTGGTATATAAACCAAGAAGCAACAAATAGAATAACGGACTAAGCAACCAAGAGAGAAACATTAGTAAGCTGTATTCTCAGTATTTTCTGAATTCTTAGTTGTTCATTTTGTAAGCAGCTGTGAGCTAATTGCTACACAGAGTTCTCTTGATATATTATATATCTCTGGTGGATACATTCAAATCCACCAGAAAGTTTTTAAGGACTTGTGTTTTGATTCATTTCAAGTTATTATTCTGCACTCTGCAAATCAATTCACACTGATATATATATTTAAGTTTAAACAATTTTATTGGTGAAAAAGTTTCAAGAATTCCATTCAACCCCCCTTCTGTAATTCTTGTTGCATTATTAAGGGGCTAACAATATACATATGTTTATATGATAGATGTTGGGTTTGTGGAATCTATTAATTAAGCCCATAAAAATAGACTATTCAGATTCAGACTATAATTTTGATTTAGGCCTAGTTTCTTCTCTTATAAATACTCATGTAATTGTAAAATTATAACACAATAAATTGTGAGAGATCAATATAAAATTAGTGCGGCTTGTGGAGTAGGAATTTCCGAACCACGTAAATCTTTATCTTGTGTGATTGTTGTTTATTTTCTTATTCTTGTTTATTCGCTTTGGGCTTTCCTTTCGTTGTTGTATACTCAACAACTGGTATCAAGAGCCTAGCTTTTCAGGCGAGTGGGAGCGATGGCAGAAGACGGGAAAGTAAAGAATGACAAATTTGATGGCAAAGATTATGGGGTTTGGAAGATGCAAATTGAGGATTATTTGTATCAGAAAAAACTACATGAACCGCTGGAAGAGAAGAAACCAACTACAATGAAGGATGAAGACTGGAAGCTTTTGGACAGGCAGGCTATGGGGGTTGTCAGGTTGACTTTGGTGAAGAACGTTGCTTACAATATCGTCAAGGAAACGACAACTTATGGTTTGATCAAGGCTTTGTCAAACATGTATGAGAAGTCGTCTGCTTCAAATAAGGTGTATTTGATTCGCTTGTTAGTTGTCACTAGATTGAATGAAGGCGATTGTGTTGCTGATCATGTGAACGAATTTGATTCTATCCTAGCAAGATTGGCATCGGTGGATATTAAATTCGATGATGAATTACAAGCCTTGTTGTTGGCATCCTCATAACCAGACAGTTGGTCGGGATTTTTCACTGCTATAAGTAATTCATCTGGGAGCGATAAGATGACTTTTGATGGAGTTCGAGATTCGATTCTTGGAGAAGATATTCATAGGAGAATCTCAGGAGAGTCGTCAGGTTCCTTGTTGAGTGCTGAGAGTAGAGGCATAAAGTTCGAAAAGGGACAAAATAAGGGGCGTAGCAGATCGAAGTCACAGAAGAGAGGACAATCTAAAGATCGCAATGATATTGTTTGTTGGAATTGTCAGAAGAAGGGTCACTTTATGAATCAGTGCCCGGCTCCCGCGGCTCCTAAAGGAAAGAGTAAAGAGGATAATTCAGCTAACATAGTTGAAGAAGTGATGGATGATGATGCTTTGATTTGTTGTGTTGAATGTTCAGTTGAATCATGGGTTATGGATTCTGGTGCATCATTCCATGCTACCCCTTGCAAGGATTTAATGTTAAATTTCAGAGTTGGAAATTTTGGTAAAGTTTGTCTTGCTGATGATGAGACTTTGGATATTGCGGGCATAGGAGATATTAATCTCAGAACCTCTTTGGAAACTAGCTGGACGTTGAAAGATGTAAGGTACATTCCTGAACTGAAGAAAATGTTGTTATCTGTGGGTCAGTTTGATAAGGAAGGGTATCGAGTTACTTTCAGAGACGGACAATCGAAGGTTATAAAGGGGAATCTAGTTATTGCTCGTGGAGAGAAAAAGGGGACTTTATACATTGTTGAACAATCTATCTATGAAATAAATGTAGTTTTTGATGAGATTGAGTCTTCAACTTTGTGGCACCAAAGGTTTGGTCATATGAGTGAAAAAGGTATGAAGCTGTTAACTTCGAAGGGGAAGATTCCAGAGTTGAAGAATGTGGAAGTTCGATTCTGTGAGCCATGTTTTCTTGGAAAACGGAAACGTGTTACTTTTGCAAAATCAGGGAGGACCCCCAAGGCTAAGAAGTTAGAGTTAATTCATACAGATGTATATGGTTTAACAACAGTTGCGTCATTGGGTGGATCTCGCTACTATGTCACTTTCATTGATGATTCCACTAGAAAAGTCCTTTGGGGTTCAAGATTCCTGAAGAAGAGTGGCAAGAAAAAGAGGTAAATCTTTCACACTTGCGCATTTTTTGTTGTGTTTATTATGTGCGTGTTAAAGATTCCAACAGGGACAAGCTTGATCCAAAAGCAAAGAAGTATATCTTCATTGGTTATGGCTCAGATGATATGGGTTACCGTTTCTGGGATGAACTGACTAAGAAGGTCGTTATAAGTAGAGATGTTACTTTTAATGAGAATGCAGTGTATAAGGATAAGCTTGTAGTCGATTCTGAGTTTACAAAGGAACAACCTGAGAAAGAAGAAGCAGTGCTTGAAGATATTACAGAAATAGATCTTGCAGGAAATAGTGGGAGTTCGGATAATGTTGATGACAGGGTTCAAGTAACTCCACAAATTGAGGTAAGAAAATCTAAAAGAAGTGTGAGGCCACCACAAAGATATTCTCCTTCAGCATATTATATGTTATTGACCGAGGACGGGGAGCCTCACTGTTATTCAGAGGCAATAAAAGTGGATGATTCAGTTCAGTGGAAATCAGCCATGTATGAGGAGATGAGTTCTCATGAGAAGAATAAGACTTGGACTTTAACAGAGTTACCAGCAGGAAAGAAGGCTTTACAGAATAAGTGGGTGCTCAGGATCAAAGAAGAACATGATGGCAGCAAGAGATACAAGGCAAGGTTAGTAGTCAAGGGTTATCAACAGAAAAAGGGTATTGACTATACTGATATATTTTCTCCCGTTGTTAAGATGATTACAGTTAGAATTGTGCTAAGTATTGTGGCTGCAGAGGAGTTACATCTAGAGCAAATAGATGTTAAGACCGCGTTCTTACATGGTGATCTTGAGGAAGACATCTACATGGTTCAGCCAGAGGGATTTCAGGTAGCTAGGAAAGAAAGCCTTGTTTGCAAGCTTATAAAAAGCTTGTATGGTTTAAAGCAAGCACCGAGACAATAGTACTTGAAGTTTGACAACTTTATGATGAAGAATGGGTACACGAGGAGTGTTATGGATCATTGTTGTTACTTTAAACAATTTGATTCATCTTATATCATATTGTTGTTGTATGTTGATGACATGTTGTTAACGAGATCAATCATGAGGGAAATCAACATGTTAAAGAGACAGATGTCTGAGGAGTTTGAGATGAAGGATATGGGTGCAGCAAAAAAAATACTTGGTATGAGTATCATTAGGGATAGAGCTAAAGGTACTCTAAATTTATCTCAAGAGAAGTATGTTGAGAAATTGTTGCAGAAATTCAGTGTCCAGGATGCGAAGACCAGAAGTACACCGTTGGCGAGTCACTTTAATCTCACAAAGAAGTAATCACCTAAAACGGATTAAGGCAAGAAAGATATGGTTAAAGTTTCATATGTATCTGCAGTTGACAGTTTAATGTATGCTATGGTGTGTACAAGGTCAGACATTGCTCATGCAGTGGGAGTTTTTAGCAGATTTATGTCTAATCTAGGAAGAGAGCATTGGGAAGCAGTCAAGTGGTTGTTACGCTACTTGAAAGGCACATCCAAGTTTGCACTATGTTTCAGTAAGAAAGATGTTATCTTGGAAGTGTTCTCTGATGCAGATTTGGGTGGATGTTTGGATACAAGAAAAAGTATAACGGGTTATATTTTCACTTTGGGTGGCACCACATTTAGTTGGATGTCTCGACTTCAAAAGAGTGTTGCTCTTTCAACCATATAAACATAATATATAGTTACCTCTGAAGCTAGCAAGGAGATGATTTGGTTGAAAAATTTTCTTGAGGAGTTGGGCAAGAAACAGGCGGACAGTGCTTTGTATAGCGACAGTCAGAGTGCTATTCATCTTGCAAAGAATCCCGTGTTTCATGCTAGGACGAAGCATATTTAGCTGAGATATCACTTTACAAGAGAGTTGATAAGCAATGGTACTTTGTCCTTGAATAAAATCCTTGGTTCAAAGAATCCTGCAGATATGTTGACTAAGGTGGTTACGAATGAAAAGTTGAAGCTTTGCGTAGCTTCAACTGGCCTTCTGAATTGATTGATGAGAAGGCGCTACACTAGTTAGAGTTATTGATTGAAGAATTGGTTTTATTAGACTTACAAGAGTGAAGTGAAGATTGGCCAGACTCCAAGTGGGAGATTGTTAGGTTTGTGGAGTCTATTAATTAAGCCCATGAAAATAGACTATTCAGATTCAGATTAATTTATGGATTAGTCTACTTTTTAGATTTGGACTATAATTTTGATTTAGGCCTAGTTTTTTCTATTATAAATACTCATGTAATTGTAAAATTATAACACAACAAATTGTGAGAGATCAATACAAAATTAATGCGGTTTGTGGAGTAGGAATTTCCGAACCACGTAAATCTTTGTCTTGTGTGATTGTCGTTTATTTTCTTCTTCTTGTTTGTTCGCTTTGTGTTTTGCTTTCGTTGTTGTATACTCAACAATAGATTTATATAATTGGGAAATGATTCATACAATAAATTAATTTAATTAAGTAATCGAGCATATAGCATTTCGAATGTATTAGAGTCGGTTAAATGATTGATAAGTGAGATTTACCAACTTGAAATGAAACACGTAAAAAGATAACCGACTAAAGTAATTAAGTATAACTAAGAAGCAACTACTATTACTAGAGTGATTGCTAAATTTAATCATACGTATTTTATTATGTTTGCATTAATTTGGGAACATTTTTATATTCGAAGAAAAGATTTGTCAATGAATTTCTTTTTTTAAACATTTATTTTGGTATTTCCCGTATAAAATTTGAATTTCGGTTCAAACTGGAACCAAACCGAAAACCAGTAGTTCAAGATCTGATTTTCAAATTTTGAGATTCAATTCGATTCAGTTGATTTTGGTTTTCATAAAATCTAATTTTCACAATTTTGATTTGGTCAGACGAACCAAACTGACTTGTTGCCATCCTGCTTTAGATAATACGTTACTTTTTTAAGAAATTACAAACTGACATTGTTTATCTACGATGTGCATTTGTCGATTAATTTAAAGATCTAGTTTAGTAAGCCTCGCTTCAGTGGCCTTCTAAAAATGATGTTATGCTTTTTTTACATTTCTCGTTTAATCGTGATCATTCTAAAATTTTAGTAAATATAATAAATATTGAAGTCTAAAAAACAGCTCTCTCAATTAACATATTTACTTCAATGAGCCGTTCTCTCATTGTTCACAAATCTAATATCATAAAATTATATTATTTAGTAATTTATAATCAATTTTATAATAGCACGGAATTTAATTTAAATTTCTTAAGAAATTATTATTATTTTAATTTATAATAAGAAACATCTATAATAATATCCAACTTTTGTATAGTTATAAATTATTCTATAAATTAAAAGTTAAAAAATCCAACTTGTATTGTTTAAAATTTAGATAAGGTTAGGAAAATATGAAGACGGTAAGTTTTAACTTGTAAATATGGCTAGTACAATATTAAAATAATCTTATAAAATTAAAATATATTGTATTACTTTTTTTTTAATGGAAAAATATATTGTAGTACCTAAAGAGAATATCAAAATGATACCTTTGAGGCCTTGAATAATGTTATAAAAATCTGTTATCATTGGAGATCGGAGAAACTAATGTTTTAGAATTAATTGAAGAATCGAGAATAAATCGGAAGAAAAATCGGATGCCTTTTAATGTTTTAAACTATATTTAATTTTAATATTATTATTTTATTAGTAATTTGTAAGTTAATATATATTTATCATAATATATAATTCATAGTTATTTAAATTCAATTGAAATTCTATTTATATTTAGTAATTTATTTGCAATATACTAATTAAAAAAATTACAGGGATTAATTGAATTTAAAATCGAATTGGTTACGTGTCTTGCTGAGAACTAATCGAAAATTAATCGATAAAATCGAGATTTTCAGAACCGTACCTTTGACTTAAAAAATAGCATCTTCAATTTTTAATTTTTTTGGGGGCCATATAGGTAGTTTATTTTATTAATAGGGTAGTGTTAAGTCATCCAAAACTTTTATAAAACCTGAGAAAATTTATTTGTCAGCACATAAGAATGCACGCATTTCATATTATTACGAGAAAAGTTACTACTTTTAAATTATTTGGGAAAATATTTTGTAAGAATTTTGGAACCGGCCTATAGTATTTTTCTTATTAATAAAATACTAGCTTACATCGGCCTTGTTATTTTAAAAGTTCCCGGCACAAGAAAGACAAGAAAAAGATAGAGAATGCAACCTCCATGTGCAGTGCTGGTCTTGGTGAAGCGAAAAAAAGATACAGATCTCATCAACTCCAATGCAGCAGGAGCTACTCTTCTTTCACATACACATGCGTGCATGTCTTTTAATAATCTCAGTTGCCCATGTCCTGCACCTTCCTTTGTCTCTCTTATATTAATTGTAAAAGTGCAAAACTTCTTCGACGCAAAAAAAAAAAAAAAAGAGTTGAAAGCAAGAAAAAGATGGAGTTATTAAGAGAAGGAAGGTCCCTGAAGGAGACACCAACATGGTCAGTTGCAGCAGTTACTACTGTCATGGTCTTTTTGTGTTTTTTTGCTCAAAGTTCTATCTATAAATTTGGAAAAGTAAGTCATTACTGTTACTCATTACAACTTTTCTTCCTTTTTGTATCAACTAGGTACACTGTTTTTGTTTGTATACTATGTTTATGTTTCCTGATTGAGTTTCTATTGAACTGGATGGATTTAGTGGTTGAAGAAAACTAGAAGGAAGGCTCTTTTTGCTTCTTTGGAGAAGATTAAGGAGGGTTTGTGATTGATTTTCTGTTTAATAGCTTTATATTACTTTCTACAGTCTGAATAAAATGTAGACAGTTCTTGTTAGTGTGCATATAACTCATATTAGTACTTCTTACAGATAGTTCTTGCAAGTGTGCACAGATTCATGATGCAATTTTTTAATTAAATTTTATACTGATTTTATACAACGAAGACGGATGTGTATATCTTATGTTATGCATTTCATGATGATGTTTATAAATATGTTGTGTTGTTATTAGAGCTGATGCTGCTTGGACTTATATCTTTGTTCTTGGGGCAATGGGCAAGTGTGATTTCACGCATCTGTTTAGACTCCTCTCTTTTTAGTAGCAAGTTCTTCCTTTGTTCTAAAGAAGATTTCGAAATAAAAGAGCATATTACACTTAGAAAGTTCATGTTTATGAATGAGACTGAAGATCCAGCTAAAGGAATTAATTTTCCAGTTGCTCATCATTGTGGCAAGGTAATTAGCTGTGGAAGTAGATGTATATATTGTGGTATAGGAGCACCGGAATAAGAATTCGTATATACTTTTTGCAGGGGCGTGAACCTTTTGTTTCTCATGAGGGTCTTGAGCAGCTTAATCGTTTCTTGTTTGTTCTTGGCATCACACATGTTCTGTACAGTTGTATTGCTGTTGGTTTGGCTATGAGCAAGGTAGGCAGGCATTCAAGCCAGTTTGCAAGTTTACAACTGCTTCCGTCAAATCCAATAACGGAAATTGTTTTATGTTTGTATAATTAAAGGACTGCATCCCAACAGCCACACAGTCACATTGTAGTGAACTATCTATAAGCAAGAAAAAGAGTAGCATAAGTCCATGGTGTTCTTTCTAATGCGATTGTTCACAGATTTACAGCTGGAGGAAATGGGAATATCTGGCAAGCGTTTCAGCTGAAAGCAATTTCCAAGGCAAGTAGTTTTATTGAACTAAATTATCTTTCACAGTGTTGCTGCCATGGTATATTTGTATACTGACACGTATAAAGATCAAGATGACTTAACAAAGTATTTGATATCTTAATCCTAAGTAGTGGTAGTAGTAGTCATAGTCTGTCTGGTTTATAATGATCACAAGGACTTTATATAGGATGTCTGAATCATTTCATGTTCTCTATCCCTTTATGTGGAGATGAGTTACTGTAATAGAATATATACAGAGACGAACATTGCTTGCGCCACTCAATTGTGATTGTTAATATTCTATTTAGTTTGTATAGCAAAGAAAAACAAGGTTATGAGAAGGCAATCCACCTTTATCTTACATCATGCATCGCATCCCTGGAGTAGGAGCAGGGTTCTCATTTGGATGGTAAATTTACTTCCAAGTAGTCTGTTTTACATAATGTTTGTTCCGTCAGAGTGGAAATTCTTGATTGTGTACCAAAAATTTCTAAAGGTTTTGTTATTTAATAGTATACTTAAATGGAGGTAAATAAGTGTAAAAACTATAAAAAGGATAAAACCTAAACAAAATGTAGTGTACGCATGTGGTAACACTGGTTTAGCATCACATTCATAACCTTTGCCTAGAATTAAGGAGTGTGAGGTCATGACAGATTTTACTTGATCTACTAAGCAGGACATTGTGGTACACTAAACAAGATCACGAACAAATTACTTGAGAGCTGAGGGCTCTTAGCTTTTGCTCTATTCCAGTTTTGCCATTCCATTCATGTATCCATTTTGCTTCCTGTACTGTTTAACATCATAGAAGGCCATTGAGATAACTTATCTTCTCTTCATTTTGTTTCTTGTTATAATTATAAACATGTGTTGATCATGTTTTTATTATTGCGCAGCTTTGTTTTTTCAGACAGTTTCGGAGTTCTATTCATAAGTCAGATTACTTTGCACTTCGACTGGGTTTCATCACCGTGGGTATTTCATTTCTCCTGTTGCAGTCTTTTTCACACTATCAGAGTATGGCTGCATAAAATTTTCTTGGACTTTTTTAATGACAATCAACATCCTTGTATGGCACTTATACTGTACCTTGATCTTGAGTATGTCTCCATACACAAACACTTGTCACGCATTGCAGATT
Source organism: Apium graveolens (assembly GCF_009905375.1). Taxonomy (NCBI): domain Eukaryota; kingdom Viridiplantae; phylum Streptophyta; class Magnoliopsida; order Apiales; family Apiaceae; genus Apium; species Apium graveolens. The sequence continues at coordinate 131,954,669 of NC_133652.1, read as the reverse complement.
TTGCTTAGCTTGTTCCGCGTTTGATAATCTCGCCATTAGCTTACGTTACAGCATAACTATGCACCAATTCCATCTTCACCTTATCTGTGTAATTTTTTTTTCAGAATCACAACTTACCACTTTCTTATAATTTCCATAATTATATGGTCCGAAGCATGGAAGAAGAATTTTATGGAATGGTGGGAATAAGGTAAAATATTTCAAGTTCCGCATATGATAACATACATCAACTTGTATAGTGCAAGTCAGGCATATGCTTTAGGGAGTCTGACATATATGTTCATCAATATTCAATTTTTTTGGGAACATACATTTCGTTGTCCATAATCAACAAAAGAAACGTTTTCTTGATTTTGCAGCTGGCCACTCTGGGGCTACGCCATAATATGCATCTTCATAAACATACACGGTGAAGCTAAAATTCGAAAAATGTTTTTTGAATGGAGCCACTCAATTATAATGTCTAACTAGGTCTTATGAAACAGGTCTAAATATTTACTTCTGGATTGCATTTATTCCTGCAATTGTAAGTCCAGCCACATATCCATTACCTTTCTGCTATAGTTACACTTCTCCTGCTGGTTCAGATCTCATATATTCCCATGTAATCTCCATATCAAGCTCGCCATGTTGGTTGGAACAAAACAACAACACATCGTGTCCTTGTTAGCACTTGAAATTGTGGAACCAAAGGACCCATCTGTCGGAAGCCAAGTCAAGCCAAGTGATGATCTTTTTTGGTTTGGGAAACCAGAAATATTGTTGCGCTTAATACAGTTCATATCATTTCAGGTGATCATCATATATATCATTCGCTTTATGATAAAATAATGGTAGAAATTCCCTTCTAACGAATTCTACTCGTGGCTTCTAATTGCAGAATGCCTTTGAGATGGCAACCTTCATTTGGTCCCTGGTAAGATGAAACCTTCAGAGGATCAATCATTTTTTCTTTTTGTAAACTAAAATTTTCCATCTACACTTACATATATTTATTATAGTCACGTATTTTAATCAAATTATTACAGAGATAGTGTCAACAGAGAGTACAAGTTAATCACATTATAATTCATAAGACTGTTTTTTACTGTGTAAATTAGTATTTTAATCCCTTTTCTCTAAATGTTCAGTGGGGACTAAAGCAGCGATCATGTTTCATGAAGAACCATACGATGATAATCATAAGGCTGGCTTGTGGGTATATCTCTATCTCGTACTCTATCTTCGTGCCTTCCATAGATGTTATTAAGAGGAAAACAGTAGTAGTTTAGTACATAAACACAGGTACTGATATATGCTATCTAAAAGCCTAAAACTACAACACTCATTTTCATTTGGTTGCAATACTTAACACGATATAAAGTGCATCACTTACGGAACACTGACTGATGATTAAAATTGTAAGTGTCAACCCTGATATTACTTGTTATTTGCAGGGTTATGGTCCAGTTCTGGTGTAGCTATACCACTGTGCCTCTAAATGTTATTATCACACAGGTTTGGTCCAAATGTTTCAGCCTAAATTCATTCATCTTCTTTATTTTCCGTTGGGTATGAATTTTTATGTAATTCAAACAGAAACTGAATGGACACAACATACCAAAAGATTTCTAGCCACCAATATATTTGAGAGTCTGAATTTTCCTGTGTGGATGATTTCTAGCCACCAATTTTAAATACTAATGCAACAAGTAATTGATTCGCAGATGGGTTCCCGATGTAAGAAAGCCTTGATAGCTGAGAGTGTGAGAGACTCACTCCACAGCTGGTGTAAAAGAGTGAAAGAAAGGTCCAAGCGTGATGCTGTAAACTCTATAGCAACAAGGTCTACATGTTCACTCGGATCAACAATAGACGAAGGCGACCAAATCATAACAGTGATATCTCCTACTATATCACCTTGCTCTTCCAATGCTTCACTTAACCAACTATGCATGCCATCAACTGATCAACCAAGTGGGGGTATTGACCAATTGGTACACGAGCATTCTTTCGGGACATCTGAATATGCAACACATGGCGTGAACAATGGGAATATGGAAGATGCAGAGGAGGGAAAAACTGAGACATTGTTTGAATTGTTAAGAAAGACATGAAGGTTCCGAAAAGGACTTCCATTTTCTTGATGAAAAGTTGAAACTCATTATAACATAGAGATTACTCTATTTAACCAATTTAGCTCTTGTTTTCATTCCTTAAGGTATAGTAAATCCATCTTAAAAGAATTTTTATCAAGTTACGTTTCTGAGATATTAAAGATTGAGATTAGACTATAAATTCTGCAAAAACTTCAAATAGTAAGAACAAAGTGTTGAATTTAAAGATAAAGAGAAGTAGTTGTATTCTTACATAAATACATAATGAGTTAAGAAAACTATAACTCTTACCAAGCTGAAGTTAAGAAAATGTAACTTCCGGATGTTAAAAGTATCTGATTTTGAAGTTACGAAAACGCAACTGTTTTCAAATTCTTGACCGTGCAAACTGTTACCAAATTCATATGATTACCGGCTCTATATAAACAGTCCAAATAGTCAATGTCTTGTTAACCTCATTCAAGTTTTATCTTTTTGGTATTACACGAACACGAGTATAACAGATGGCTAGGTTACAAATCGCAGCATTGTTGTTAATTATGTTCTGTTGGGTTTAATCTAAACTCATTTGTTTATGTCATTTATTTTATTTATGTTAACGTTGGTTTGCCAGGTGTGTCTTACCATGAACCGGTCATAGTACCTGGAGTATTTGTAGGAACTATAGCTTTGAATAATAGTAGTTGAGTCACGTTAGAAGTTTTTGTTTTGGTTTTCCTAGTTTGTAGGTGGTCTATATCAGTATTCGGTTTTTCAATGAAATAAGAGAAAGCAGAGTTAATTAGTACATCTCTTTGTTTTCTCAGTTTTTAAAATATACACCTGTTATACATATATATTTGTATTTGCAGAAACTCAGGTACTCTGGTTCAATAATCTGATATCAGAGCTTGAGAAACCTATAGATGCCAAAGTATATGTCACGGATGATGACTGACAAAGGTAAAGAAGGAATGGTAAAGTTGAATTACCCCATGTTCACGAAGGGGAATTACAGTGCTTGGGCGATGAAGATGCGTGTTTACATGCAAGCTTACGGTTTATGGGATGCTATGGAGCCAAAGGATCCCAAGGCGGTTGTCGAGGACAAAGTGGATAAAATGGCGTTAGCAGCTATCTACCAGGGTATACCCGAAGAAACAATGTTATCCCTTGCAGAGAAGAAGACTACAAAGGAGGCGTGGGAAGGGATAAAAATTTTGTACCAAGGTGCAGAACGAGTGAGAACAGCCAAGATTCAGACTTTGAAGACGGAGTTCGAGACGCTGAATATGAAGGAGAATGAGCTATTGGATGATTTCTGTATCAAGATGAACATTCTAGTTAAAAAACTGCTTCGTGCAGTGCCTTCCAAATTCTTACAAATTGCTTCCACCATTGAACAATTTGGAGATTTGGAGAATATGACAATCGAGGAAGCCGTGGGCTCACTTAAAATACACGAAGAAAGGCTGCGTGGTCAATCAGAATCAAGTGCAAGCCAATTGTTGTTAACTGAAGAAGAATGGATAAAGAAAGATAAGGAGGAAGGGAAGTTGTTGCTTACCAGATAAGAATGGTTGAGACGCAGTAGCAGGGGGAACAACAACTCTAGCCAAAGATATCAAAGTGAAAATTGCACCAGAGACAACATTGGGCGAGTTGGACGAAAGCATAACTGAACAAGTGAGATTTGGAGATGGATCAATAGTGCAGATAAAAGGCAAAGGTTCAATTGTATTGAAATGCAAAGCTGGAGGTGAACGCATACTAAGTGAGGTATACTATATCCCTAATTTGTGTAACAATATTATTAGTCTTGGACAACTTACAGAAAATGGTTTTAGGGTCATACTCAATGGAAATTATTTGTGGGTATATGAAAGACAAGGCACTTTACTCATGAAAGTAAAGAAATCAGTGAACAGACTTTATAAAATTCTGATTGAGAGCAACAAACAGAACTGTCTACTGTCTAAAAGTGATAATCCTTCTTGGTTGTGGCACTGTCGTTTTGGCCATGTTAATTTCAAAGCTATGTCCCATATGTCCAAAACACAGATGGTGAGAGGTTTTCCATTGCTTGATCAAACCAAAGAAATCTGCACGGATTGTTTGATGTCAAAACAAATTCGCAAACCTTTTCCATCACAGGCCAACTACAGCGCAAAATGGACTCTCGATCTAGTCCATAGTGATCTGTGCGGTCCCATTTCTCCACCTACAGATTTTCTTCTACTGGTTGACGATTATAGTAGAGTCATGTGGACTTACTTGTTAAAAAACAAAGACGAGGCCCTCGATACTTTTAAGAAGTTTCATATGCAGGTCGAAAAGGACTCAGAAAGGAAAATCAAAGTACTCAGGACTGATAGAGGAGGGGAGTTCAACTCAAAGGCTTTCCAATATTATTGTGAAGAAGCAGGAAATACATGACATCTTACGACTCCCTACTCTCCACAGCAAAATGGAGTAGTAGAGAGACGTAACTGAACAATTGCGGAAATGGCACGTAGCTTGTCAAAATAAATAGAATTGCCTTTATTTTTATGGGGTGAAGCTATTCGACATGCTACATACCTCCTCAACAGATTACCTACACGTGCACTCTCAGGTGTTACGCCGTACGAAGCATGGTGCAGGGAAAAACCTCATGTTGGTCACATTCGCGTCTTTGGATGTGTTGCACATGTCAAGACCTTGAAAGGACATCTCTCAAAACTGGATGATAGATCTAAGAATATGGTGTACCTTGGTAAGGAACCAGGTACAAAGGCTTTTAGATTGTATAATCCAGAGACTGAGACACTACATGTTAGAAGGGATGTGGTGTTTGAAGAATCAAAACCATGGCCATGGAATTCAGACGCAGAAACTCAGCAAGAACGTCAGCAAACTTTCAATGTACTCGATCAGTCTGCACTACTTGATGATGAAGCTCCAATAGAACACGAACCTGAAACACCGAGACTCTCAAATGTTAGCCATGATACTGATCTTGATCAAGACCTTCCCTCAACAAGGTCAACATCAGAAAATCTGGACTCTGATTCAGAATCGAGCAACGAAACTCACAAGTACAGAAAGCTCTGTGATATTTACGATACCACAGAATCAGTCGAACTTGAGGATGATGAGTTGCATCTGATGGGCATTGAGGAACCAACTAATTATGCTCAAGCGGCCAAGGAATGCACATGGAAGAAGGCTATGGAAAAAGAAATGCAGGCAGTTGAAGAAAACAAGACATGGTTTCTGACGACTCTACCTCTGGGACACAAAGCCATTGGTTTGAAATGGATTTATAAAATCAAGAAAAGCCCAACTGGAGAAATCAGAAGGTATAATGTTAGGTCACACAACACTGTAGAAGGGGGTTGAATGTAACAACCCAAATTCGGGGTCAAGATTTGGTGTCACTAAACAATCTTTACATAAAATAAAATAATAAACAAATAACTCCTTGAATCCGGATCGTTTACAGGTTATGGTATGAAACAAGAATCTAATCTTCTACAACTCACAACAACTAGAATGCAACTGTAATTACCTTTGTACTAATGTTCTTGTCATATTCTTCTAGCTTCTTCAACCTCTCGCAGCGGAGATTTCTCTAACTTCTGTTGTCTATCAAAGCTATTCATTTTTATCCTTAGCTGTTTCTAGAAGAAATAAGAATTTACAAAGCAAGAGTGAGCTAAAAATGTCCAGCAAGTATATAATTTGAGTTTCAAGCATTAATATCAAAAGAAAAGCTTCCAGACAACATCTTAAAACAATTTTAAAGGATTCTATTTATTTGAGTGAGTTGAGCGAGTAACCGTTGGCTGTCACCAGCCTTTAACTATAAACCCAAAAATGACAAACGATTCCCCGATTCATCTATTGAATCAGGGTTTTGTCCGGTTTTGGAATCATAAAACCTTTCGAGAAAGGATGCCGTTAATGGCGATCAACAATAAACTAGACTAGACACTAGAAACCAACATATGCACTATAACCTGCTGATCAGTCAGGATATAGTGCGGATCTATACCCAACTGCATAGACATTACCAACATGTGGGGTACCCAGGCAACTATGGCCTAATCATCAAGGGTTCGGGTTATACCCGTCCCGTATCGTAACCATCCAGTCCATAGAGTATTTTGATGTCAAATCACTTTGATTTCAAAACATCCCTATTCAGCGTTCGCAAATAACCCGGAACGATAGGTATTTGCTCAAGAGATCAATTGATAATAAGGAACAATAATGAAGGGTACTTGCATAATTAAGAGTAATTGCAGCGAAATATAAAACAGTTAACTATTCCGAACTTAGAATAGGAATAAAGTAATTGCAGTATTTTACGAGAAAAGTAAGGAATACTTGCAGTATTTAAAAGAAAGTTTGGGAATACTTACCTCAATAAGCTTTAATTGCTATTACTAGTTGACTTTTGAATTGCCTTGAACGTTTGGCTTTATCGTCAAACCACTATCATATTCTGGATACAACCTTATCCTTCGTGTCCTTCGATTAGAATCTGGTTGAGTCTGAAAATTAATCACTATATCATTCCTAGTCCAATGTCACGTCTCAGGTCTTCCGACTAGGACCTACAGGGTTGAAAGACCCTATTTCAGATAATCGTCTCACTTAACATCAAATCGATATCCTATTCTACCCATACGATTTCATAACTGAATTCATATTTATATGTATTATCGAAATACACATAGCAATTATGGTTCACATCTTCGAAACTCGGTTCGGTATTTATTTTCGGAAAATACATATATTCGTCGTTTTGAAAAACAGGTAATTGATAATTTATAAATTATTTTGTCTCAATCGCACTTAAGTTCATATAATATAATTATATATGATTATTCGACGTCTCCGATAATTATAGGTTACGTTTTCATATTTTCGGAATTTATTTCCCGAAAATCGGGTAGCGTCTCCTTTGTTTATCGGCCTACCCGTCGAAATCAAATCGACGTCAAATTAACAGCAACAATCCAATTTCACAACTACAATCTCAATATTCAAGAATCCCAATCACCAACACATATTCATTTATTATTATTATTATTATTATTATTATTCGTTCCGAAATTTATTTTACAACTAATATTTATTTATTTATAATTTAGGACTCAGAAATAATTCATCACCGTCGACTCGCCGAGGCTCATCGTCAACAGCGGTAAAATTCACGGGTTTCCGTTAATAAAGGACGTCCTACGTGAATTCTCCCAATTAAATATTAGTAATTTTCTGCACGAAATCTTTTTATTTCACGAATTGCAATCGATTTATTTTTGCAGAAAATTAATAAAATAAATTATTAAAACGCAACTTGTCAACAGAACATTCGAACAACACCATCAAACCTAGAACAATCACGCGCAAATGGAAAAACAGGCATCATGCGCAAACGCGCTGGGAACAGGGAGGTCGCCTAGCCGGACTCAGGCCGGCGGCAACCGGAGCAGGAACAGGGGAGCAAAACATCGCCTACGCACACAAACTCGGACCACACACACACGCAAATACACAGTCACACACACGCAAATACACAGCCTTGGACACGCCGCCACCACCTCGCCGGAAAATCGGGGAAGGGCGGCAATACACGGCCATAGATGAATTATTCAGGAGAGGTAACAATCAACAGCAAAACATTAATAGGTGCGTACACATAAGCATATATATAAACAGTCGAATGAAGAGCCGAATGAAGGAGAGGTCAAAAACAATGGTCGGGAATCACACGACAACCAGGAGAACTCACCTGAACCGAAACAATAGAGAAGAAGGGGAAAAGAAGGGGAGAGAAGAGAGTGAGAGAGAGATAAGGAGAGAGAGGAAGATAGATAACAGAGAGAGTTCGAGGGAGAGAGGCGGTGGGGGGGCTGCAAGGTAGATTTAGGGATTTTATTTTGTTTTGCCCCTTTTTTTCTTCTTCTTTTTTTTTCTATTTTTTTTATCCTATTTTATATTACGGGGTTATAAATTTAACGGTGTATGCATGCAAAACTCAGTGATATGATTTCAAAATAATTTCTAAATTTTATAAATATTTCAAAAGTAATAAAACACAAGTCTCGAAATTTCGAAAGTATTTTTAAAACGCTCAATATACCCGAAATTAATAGTTTAATGAATGAACTTATAAGTGGATCTCATCCGAAAATCCCCAGAACAATTTTAAAATTCCCGAAATATTCTAAACTTAATAAAATAAAAATTTCGTGATTTTTGAAATATTTTGGAATTAAATACTGATTTAATAATTAAAGGCAATCAGAAAATCATTTAAAGATAAATAATTAATAAAATATTGATTTCCAAATTTATAAACCCCTAAAAATAATAAATAACATTATAAAACAATAAAGATAATTTTAGAAACAATTTTAGCATTTTTAAGAATAAATATTCAATAAAATCACTTTAAAACGAATTAAATGCATACAGCTCGATAATTAATTATAAAAGTAATCTTCGGGTCCAACCAATCAAACACAATTAACAATACGGCAACACATCGCTAACGGAACCTTTTTATATTTTATTTATTTAATATTTCGATAATTACATTTACAGACCGGATCTGAAAATAGGTTACTTAGCCGCTAAGTAACTACATAACGATATAATTTTAATACCTGATTTGGATAATTATCAAAACAGAGTCTCTTATAAAACACTTTATACAAAAATAAGGTAATAGTGTCTCGCCTTTTGAGAATATGGATTCTTATCGATATATAAAATGATTTGCGTATCGAAAATTTCACACCGGGACTCGTACAGGTCAAACTGTACCCCGGATCGAAAAAGTCTAAACATGAAAACTGTTCAAAATTATCAGATTCGGTTAGGAAGGAGTTTTCGAAAGAGTTTCGGGTTGTAAAAACGCAAAAACGGTTGAAGTGGGGCGATTTCTGGTTCTAAAAAGTAATTTTTATAATAACGAGAAATAATCATTATTAATTCTATAAATTCGTATAAAATCATATAATGATCCAAAAATTACCAGAAAATTACCAAAATTATCTATATTTAATTCTGGATAATTAAAAATTAAAATATCTAAATTTTATCAGAAATAAACATCCAAATATTAATATCAATTATCAAATAATTCACCAAAATTCACATAATAACCATATAATAATTATTTATTGATAAAAATAATTACATAATATTTCCCAGACGTTACATCCTTCCCTCTTAAAAGGATTCTGTCCTCAGAATCATGCTAAGGAACAGACCATGATGTTTTCCAAGTATCTTTCTTATAATTTCTCAGTCCTCATCACCTTAATCACAATTCAACGGCCTTTTACCGTCATCAAATCTATCAGTTGCTCATGCAATCCCTAACTCAATCTTTACTTCATACATTTGGAGCTAAATTACTCCTCGCAGTCATACACACATGAATGTCTTATGGACTCGTTACACCTGTGACAACAAGACCAACTCATTCACAATCGTTCTATCTATCTCACTATTTCAAAGGACTGACTTAATTTACACTAACCTTCTTTTCTTTCTAATTCTAATAGTTTGTGTTCATGAAATTTCTATTTTCAATGACTGTTCTACTTTACATTTCAGGCCTCCTTCTCTTCGATTAGCCTGACCCATGATCGTTTTCAATCGTACTCGAGAATCTTTAATCGATCTCTCGCACTTTCTATTCGTCTACACCCAATATCCTGAGCTCATGACGTCTGATGCTTCAGAATGTTCTACATTTATGCAAAATTAAAAAGGAAAATCTCGGTAATTGCATATACTCACCATTTGGTAGCATACTTCTATTTCTTTTCAATCACTATCAAGTAGCTTCATCAAGCGAGAATCTCTTACTATCTGAAAGAAAGTACATTAATTTGGAACGGAATGAATTAGGACTTTATTCAAAATCCGGTCTTTTGGTACTAATACCCATTTTGTTGTCATATCAAATTAGATATCAATACGAACTTTGATGCTCACAACGTCCCATACTGAAGTCAACATCAATCATCTATATTAATACCACCTTTGATATCTAACAACAAAGTAAGTATCAGTATAACCCAGAAGACGAATCAAAGCCTATTCTTCAATTTCTAACTTTTCAAATTCCTTTACTCATTCCCCGGTAATCCTAATGATATTCACTCTTTCTTTTCTACTCAAGACATATGTCCTTAAATGGACCTTTCCTGGTTGGTAGTTAATCACACAACTGGAGTTCATATCAATTATAACTAGAATTCATACCTTCGAAGTTGAGAATGCAGTTGCTACTTTCCAACCTTTCGCATGCATATCTTCAGACGTTCAACTTGGTCTTCCTTAGTTCTTGAATTAACGAGGATGTTATCAATAAATACAATCACACTATCACACTATCCCAATACTCCTGGTACATTGTGTTCACTTAATCTTCAAACTTACAATTTCTGATAATCGACACGTAACCTCATATCTCCATTCTCTTTTCCATGACCGCTTTTGTAAACATCGCAAAATACTCTTTATTTTATTATTCTTTCATTCCACATTTCTGAAGTTTTCCTTCACTTATTATTTCATCCCTATTGAGTTAGACGATACAGGGCTTTTGACACTAGCTTGACTCTGTGCAGTAACCGACGAGAAATTCTTACCTCATTCCCTGAGGTAACCTTGGTAAATCATTCGTTCGAACCTCCGGGACTTCACTTTAATTTTAAGGAACTCCGACATGAGATTCATTGCAACGTTCTTCTCTAGCAGTTTGCCATTAATACCTTTGTTTCATCATTCCTGTTTACACGCATTCCTTGAATGAAATTCCTATCTTCAATTATCGGCATTTCACTTCATTCTCCAATCAGTTCTGGCACAACTGACGTTCACAACTTGCATATATTCTGGATTATTTTATAAAATTTCTTTAGCATTCTTGTGATTCCACTTCTTTTCTTCATTATTTCTCCATTTTTATTATTCATTAACTATTTCAACGTAACGAATTTCTTTTTCTTAGTAATATTACTCTGTTTATTATTGGATAAGTCATTCATGGAGTTCACACTGGAATGAAGGCTTTTATTTGTACTATTTAAATTCTTACTAACAGAATTATCGAATTTCCTCGGTAGCTATTTTCTTAGCCTTGCTTGACGTATCACAGATCGCGTGTTTGACTTCTCTTCATTGACCATCATCTCTTTTCCCTGAGTTCACACGCGGACTTCATCAATCTCCGTCTTTCATTGGATGCTTGAATTTGCGAGCTTTCCGTTATTTTACAGCAACTTCCATTCAATCGCCGTTCAGAAGAAGTGTACATTCAAATCTTCCATTAATTCGTCATTCGATATGGGTATACATCCAAGTTCTTTCGGGAACGCTATTGCAGATGATATACTCCCTTTGCTTTATCTTGAACCTTCAGTCCTTAAAAATATTCTTCTTACTAGCGTGTACCAGTAACTTCCTGTTCCTCTTATTTATCGAAAAAGCGTATTCTTCTGGATCAAACCTTGTACCTATTTGCAGTAACATCACGCTAATTGTACTAAGATTTCAATTTACGTTCACACCATTACTTTTTCCAAATTTCTTATCGTTTTGATTTCGGATCTGGAAATCATGTTAGAGCTTGACTCAATCTAATTGGAATCGATTTCCATTTAACTAACCATTAGTTGGCAAAGTGGATCAATTAACTCCTTTAAATGATCACTTAAACCAAGTGCTGACTAGCTAACTGGAATCACAGACCAATTATATAAAGTTGGTTTGGTCATAACAACCTTCTCAAGAACCGAGATCACAATTATTTGGAGTACTGACGAGAACGACAATATACTTCTTTGTTCTTGAACGTAAGACATTTCTAAAAATCTGGGCAGCACTTCCCCTACACCATTAACTACCAGTCGGACTCAAGTCGACACCATCAATCAACCAAATCATCCACAATCATATCCACCCACTTCCATCAACCAAAATCATCAATTCCCACAATTCACCTTTGATCAGCATCTGACTAGCATAGCACATATCTTTTTAATTGGGATTGGGTCTGAAACCTATAATGATTAATATAACCATACATTTCTCAATTCTTTTAGAATATTACGAATTGTCATTAATGAATTTATCTCGTTGTTTTTCAAGGATTCTATTTCGCGATTCTTTTAAATTATTTCTTGCCATTATCAGTTGTGTACAGTTATTTTTAAGAATTATGCCGCATCCTTCCACCAATCACAACAATCATCTATCTTGGATGATATACATTCAGTTTCATTAACTAATCTGTTTATCCTTTAATAACCACGCACGGTTTTCATTACTATCGTCGTAATCTGATGGAAACTTAATCGTTATCTCGTTATTTCTTAAAAGACTCCACAGTCGAATCACCATTTCTTCATTTCCACTTATGTTTCCGTATTGAACTTTCGTCACTGCCCGGGTATGAGCATTGAATTCACCATAACTTATTTACTCAATTTGGAGAACCTCACAGTTCCTTGAAGAACAAGTTTGAAATTTGATTGTAATTAAGATTCCTCCTATCTTGAATTTTCATGACAAATATCTTCCCGCGACGAAGGGATGCTTCACGTCTTAATCGCCCTTCTGAGGCATTGTTCAGAATTTCCTTGATCTTTGATCGTCGTCCCGATACTCGTTTGCTTCGTCTGACGCACACAGGTTTGCTTTCTTTTTTTGTAATTAATCTAATTATTACGGTTCACTAACGATTCCTTTTCCATCAAAATTTTCCAATTCGAAGTCCATCGCGTTAACGTAATCTACCATACTGATAAGATCCTCATAACACGAACAACTGTCAGATTTGATGTCTTTTCCACGACCACGTTGTCAATGTGTCCATTCTTCCTTGCTCACAAATGTTCATCATTTATCAGCTTGCAATCCTATTCTCCTTCGACACGTAATTCTACCTGTCGCACGGGACTATTCTATTTCTTTTGTAATCGTCAAAGAATAGACTCGATGCAAGAGGAGATTTTGTGAACATGATTTTGATTAAAAAATGGAATAAGGAATAACAATGCAACAACCGATTGAAAGAATTTGTAAATCAGAAAATTGAAGGAAGAAAAATGAGTGAAGAATGAGACAACCATATTCGTACTCAAGATGGCCAGTCTTTCATACTATATGGCATACAGCACATGATTAGGTGGCGTCCCACCCAACTCTTCGTCATTTCGACAAAGCGTCATATCACAACACTGTTTTCTCAATCAGCAAACAAAGATTTGAGAAGAGAAACAATTCAGAAGGAATACTAGAATTTTTCTTTCGTTTTCGCCCCGTATAATTTATCAACAGAAGAAGCTCATACGTATTCAAAAATCAAGAAAAACATATACTACTGTACTAGAAGAAAGGATATCAGTGTTGATCAGCTTCCATGCTCCATTTACGTATGCCCTTGGAAAGTATTCGAATGGAAAATTCACAGCTTCGGCCACCTTACGATTTCGGAATACCGTCAGGAAATGCCTCCACATTAAATGCTTCAATGATTTGATCATAATTACGTCCTTGCGAAATTTATAACCACTACTTCAGATTCCATTTATGCCACGTAAAGTAACCATCGATCACGCAACGCCTAAATTTCATCGATAAAATATGATTCTTCTTCCACCATCTAGAAGATTCTGCCATCTCCTTCAATCATCCCCCGTCCATTCGAATCACGAATCTCGTTAAATTTTAATAATTTTATAAATTGGGTAAATAATATTTTAACATATTGATACAATTATTAATTTTATTAAACAAAGTTTACTTTCATTTTTCACAGCAACCTTTAAACCTTCTCCCTGCTGGTGGGTCTACTTGGCCCTTCGAATTAACAACACTAAATCTAAATCCATTATCTTTTTAGGTCATTTTCTGTTTTTAATAACAAGAACATAAATAATAATTTGACAACCAAATTGTAAAACTTATTTCGTACGAAAATTTTCTGAAAGTTTATTAAGAAAATCCTTTTCGAAAACTAATTTTAAAATTTTGAAAATCAAATATTTGGTCGTCATCACTATATAAGTTACTTGCTATTTTCCTGATTTACCAATGAAATGTCTAATTAAAAAGTGCCCATATAAGGGTCTCTCCACTTGATACCTTTTCTACTTTTCCTTGGATTCTGCTCGCATTTATTAGTCGACGAAACTTCATTTACCGTTGTACACCATTTTATTCCTAACTCAAACTCAATGCTGACGTCTGCCATTGTCTTTCATATTCTCGTCGTCGTCCTTGACGTTATGCTTACAACCATGCATGTGATTCGATGTTCTGTCTGTAGATAGGGTCGCATCTTCTTGCTAATCTTACCTATATCTAGGAAGGTAGATATCATCCCTCGCGCAACTCCCGGTATGTGATAAAAATCTTCATGCAACGATGATGCCTTCAAAATGTGCAACATTGGTTCTTCATCAGCTTCCATCAACTGGTTGCCTCCGACGTGGAACTCGTCCTAATACCTAATTTAACTCGTACTAAAGCTCACCTAGCATCTCTTTCGCAAGTGCTCACAAAATCAATCACATTTCTTCAAAATCACATGAAAAGTGGGGTATCATACCCAGTCTCCATTGATCTATCGACTCCTCATTATTATAAAATCAATATACCTATAGCGTTGCGATATTCGCCTTATGCCTACCTTAACAATCCTGGCTTACCAACTCCGTATCGGATCTGCTAACCCTAATCACACTCAACTTCACTCAACATGAATACGCCTAGAGTCTTTCCTATCCTGTACGACCTATCCTTCCTATCTTACTCTCACCTATTCTTATTTCAGTGACCAATAACCTGCAGCTCTGATACCATCTTGTAACAGCCCAAATCCGGGGTCAAGATTTGGTTTCACTAAACAATCTTTACATAAAATAAAATAATAAACAAATAACTCCTTGAATGGCGTTAATGGCGATCAACAATAAACTAGAATGGACACTAGAAACCAACATATGCACTATATCCTGCTGATCAGTGGGGTACCCAGGAAACTATGGCCTAATAATCAAAGGTTCGGGTTATACCCATCCCGTATCGTAACCATCCAGTCCATAGAGTATTTTGATGTCAAATCACTTTGATTTCAAAACATCCCTATTCAGGGTTCGCAAATAACCCGGAATGATAGGTATTTGCTCAAGAGATCAATTGATAATAAGGAACAATAATGAAGGGTACTTGCATAATTAAGAGTAATTGCAGCAAAATATAAAACAGTTAACTATTCTGAATTTAGAATAGGAATAAAGTAATTGCAGTATTTTACGAGAAAAGTAAGGAATACTTGCAGTATTTAAAAGAAAGTTTGGGAATACTTGCCTCAATAAACTTTAATTGCTATTACTAGTTGACTTTTGAATTGCCTTGAACGTTTTGCTTTATCGTCAAACCACTATCCTATTCTGGATACAACCTTATCCTTCGTGACCTTCGATTGGAATCTGGTTGAGTCTGATAATTAATCACTAGATCATTCCTAGTCCAACGTCACGTCTCGGGTCTTCCGACTAGGACCTACAGGGTTGAAATACCCTAATTCAGATAATCGTCTCACTTAACATCAAATCGATATCCTATTCTACCCATACGATTTCATAACTGAATTCATATTTATATGTATTATCGAAATACACATAGCAATTATGGTTCACATCTTCGAAACTCGATTCGGTATTTATTTTCGGAAAATACATATATTCGTCATTTTGAAAAACAGGTAATCGATAATTTATAAATTATTTTGTCTCAATCGCACTTAAGTTCATATAATATAATTATATATGATTATTCGACGTCTCCGATAATTATAGGTTACGTTCTCGTATTTTCGGAATTTATTCCCCAAAAATCGGGCAGCGTCTCCTTTGTTTATCGGCCTACCCGTCGAAATCAAATCGACGTCAAATTCACAACAACAATCCAATTTCACAACTACAATCTCAATATTCAAGAATCCTAATCACCAACACGTATTCATTTATTATTATTATTATTATTATTATTCGTTTCGAAATTTATTTTACAACTAATCTTTATTTATTTATAATTTAGGACTCAGAAATAATTCATCACCGTCCACCGTCGACTCGCCGAGGCTCATCGTCAATGGCGGTAAAATTCACGGGTTTCCGTTAATAAAGGACGTCCTACGTGAATTCTCCCAATTAAATATTAGTAATTTTCTGCACGAAATCTTTTTATTTCACGAATTGCAATCGATTCATTTTTGCAGAAAATTAATAAAATAAATTATTAAAACGCAACTTGTCAACTGAACATTCGAACAACACCATCAAACCTAGAACAATCACGCGCAAATGGAAAAACAGGCATCACGCGCAAACGCGCTGGGAACAGGGAGGTCGCCTAGCCGGACTCAGGCTGGCGGCAACCGGAGCAGGAACAGGGGAGCAAAACATCGCCTACGCACACAAACTCGGACCACACACGCACGCAAATACACAGTCACACACACGCAAATACACAGCCACGGACAGGCCGCCACCACCTCGCCGGAAAACCGGGGAAGGGCGGAAATACACGGCCATAGCTGAATTATTCAGGAGAGGTGACAATCAACAGCAAAACATTAATTGGTGCGTACACATAAGCATATATATAAACAGTCGAATGAAGAGCCGAATGAAGGAGAGGTAAAAAACAATGGTCGGGAATCACACGACAACCAGGAGAACTCACCTGAACCGAAATAATAGAGAAGAAAGGGAAAAGAAGGGGAGAGAAGAGAGTGAGAGAGAGGAAGATAGATAACCGAGAGAGTTCGAGGGAGAGAGGCGGTGGGGGGGCTGCAGGGTAGATTTAGGGATTTTATTTTGTTTTGCCCCTTTTTTTTCTTCTTCTTTTTTTTTCTATTTTTTTTATCCTATTTTATATTACGGGGTTATAAATTTAACTGTGTATGCATGCAAAACTCAGCGAAATGATTTCAAAATAATTTCTAAATTTTATAAATATTTCAAAAGTAATAAAACACAAGTCTCGAAATTTCGAAAGTATTTTTAAAACGCTCAACATACTCGAAATTAACAGTTTAATGAATGAACTTATAAGTGGATCTAATCCGAAAATCCCCGGAACAATTTTAAAATTCCCGAAATATTCCAAACTTAATAAAATAAAAATTTCATGATTTTTGAAATATTTTGGAATTAAATACTGATTTTATAATTAAAGGCAATCAGAAAATTATTTAAAGATAAATAATTAATAAAATATTGATTTCCAAATTTTATAAACCCCTAAAAATAATAAATAACATTATAAAATAATAAAGATAATTTTAGAAACAATTTTAGCATTTTTAAGAATAAATATTCAATAAAATCACTTTAAAACGAATTAAATGCATACAGCTCGATAATTAATTATAAAAGTAATCTTCGGGTCCAACCAATCAAACACAATTAACAATACGGCAACACATCGCTAACAAAACCTTTGTATATTTTATTTATTTAATATTTCGATAATTACATTTATAGACCGGATCCGAAAATAGGTTACTTAGCCGCTAAGTAACTACATAACGATATAATTTTAATACCTGATTTCGATAATTATCAAAACAGAGTCTCTTATAAAACACTTTATACAAAAATAAGGTAATAATGTCTCGCCTTTTGAGAATATGGATTCTTATCGATATATAAAATGATTTGCGTAATGAAAATTTCACACCGGGACTCGTACAGGTCAAACTGTACCCCGGATCGAAAAAGTTAAAACATGAAAAGTGTTCAGAATTATCAGATTAGGTTAGGAAGGAGTTTTCGGAAGAGTTTCGGGTTGTAAAAACGCAAAAACGGTTGAAGTGGGGCGATTTCTGATTCTAAAAAGTAATTTTTATAATTACGTGAAATAATCATTATTAATTCTATAAATTCTTATAAAATCATATAATTATCCAAATATTACCAGAAAAATACCAAAATTATCTATATTTAATTCTGGATAATTAAAAATTAAAATATCTAAATTTTATCAAAAATAAACATCCAAATATTAATATCAATTATCAAATAATTCACCAAAATTCACATAATAACCACATGATAATTATTTATTGATAAAAATAATTACATAATATTTCCCAGACGTTACATTGAATACAGTGTTTATACAATCAAATCGCTTTAACAAAAGTATGTAACAAAGATCAAGTATATTGAATAAACTCTGTTACAATATGAACTGTTGTTCTCTCTCAGTGATGAATAATATCACTAAGAGCTGCTAGGTTACAATGTATAATCTTCTCGATAATGATAACACTTATAGTGTAAACCCTAAGTCTGTATTTATATACTACACAGTTACAAGATATATTCTAATTGATATTGAATACAATTCTGTCTCCTAAAATATATCAATCAGATATCTTCTACAAGTCTTCTAGTCCTCTAACTCTTTCCATGCATATCTTCTATTGTTTTAGTCTCGATCTTCTACTGTAAATCAGCTTCCTTCCTTATATGAAAGTCTTCATGTATTTAAGTTATGATATGACCTTAAGTTATGATATTAAGTTTTGACTTCCAGTAAGTCCTGATTTCAGTAAGTCCTGATATGTCATGTTTGTTAAAATCTGAAAACTAAACATGAATCATATTAGACATTACATCTCAAATATATCTAACAATCTCCCCCAACTTGTAAATTATGCAAAATATACAAGTTAATAGATTTGGTGATGTCAAAAACATTTAAGTACAAATCCAAATAAGAGTTTAACTAGATAACTAACTACAACTTACAGTCCTTGTAGTTTTTACCAATCTCACTGAGTCAATCTGAATCCATAATGATTCTTGACAAAGCTTGATATCAGCTTTTCTTTTTTACTTCTCAGGACTTGAGACATTGTAGTCTTGACTTGCTTCATCTCTTTATTCTGACTTCCAATCTGATAGATTGCAGTCCTTAAAGCAGAGATATGGTTTCTTTCTAAACCATCATTCAGTCTTATTACCTTTGGATTAGAAGAATCTTCATTGTAGCAGAGATATTTCTCATTCAGTATCACTTCAAGCTTAGCAGAATTCTTCTTCATTGGAGTTTCACTTCCATCATTTTCAACAATACTAGGAATGAATTCTGTAACTCTTGAAACAGAAATTCTTGCTTTATCTCTGATGGTCTTTAATATGAAGTTTGACCATCTCCTGGTAATATCAGACTTTACCTTTAAAAGGTAATGAAAGAATTGAAGTTCTTTCAGTGATTTGTTCAGCACATCTGATTCTGACATCTGATATGTCCTTCCATCTTCAAGAAATAGAATCAGATTTTCCTTAACATTGTGCTTGTTATGAACATCCAGTTTCACTTGAACAGAGATAACCTTATCAAGATGTTTCTTTGTAACATCTTCAAGTGGTTTGTCAGTTAACAAAAATGGATCTCTAGTAGCAACTTCAACTCCTGTTTTGATCTTAGCTTCATCAGAACCTAGTCCAGCCCTGTCTCTTGCTTCTCTGGCTTTCAATCCAACAGTCATGAAATCAGATAACAATTGGCTTTTCTTTGGATCTGATGGTTTGACATTTTTCCACAGAAGTTTCTTTTTATCAGCTACTTTCATCTTGTCTAAATCAACTTGAGCACTGTCAGAGGTTGATGTCTTGATGACTTTATCAGAACTTGTTATTTCTTCTTCTGTAGCTTGAAATTCTTCACTCTGAACAACTTGAGCTTTGTCAGAGGTTGTCTTGAATTCTTCAGAAATCTTCTTTCTTTTCAGAGTTTGAACATCTTCATCTTCAGCAAGAGTGTCATCAGTAACTTGAACCATTTTGCACACTGGTTTTATCAGGATTTGAGGAATTTTCATCTCCAGTGGCTTGATTGGTTCATCAACTTTTCCCTTTCCTTTATCTTTGGGATCAATCTCAATCTGTGATCTTGTATTGAGCTTTGATGCCTCAGTATTTGTTTTCTCCTTGATCACAATGCCTTTTTCCTTAGGCCTTGGAGGTTTCTTTGTAACAGAAGCTTTTGGTTTTAGTTTTTTCTTTTCAGCTTTAAATCTAGCTTCTTCCTCCTTGAGATTTTCTAAATGCATTCCTGGATTATGTTTCAAAAACAATCTTTTAGAAATCTCTTCATCAAGCGTCTGAATTTTAGGATCTTTGTAGTAGACAGTATTCTGCTTTCCCTTTAGCTTCAGAGTTTGCAAGAACTTCTGAGAGTCTTGACTTTCAGCTTGTATCAGAACATCAGGCTTTGTCATCAGACTTTCCTCATTAGAACTTGATATCAGATTTTGAGTTTTAGTACTTGCTAATAGATTTTAAGTTTGAGCAGCTTCATAACTTGTCTTCTTTTGAATAGAAGATTTGCTTGCATCAGTAATTAGTTTCCTTGAAGAAACCTTGCTGCTCTGCCCTTTACTTTGAACTTGACCTCTACCCTTGCTAGGGTTTCCCTGGTCACCGGCTTCATCATCTTTCTTCTTCAGTATTTGATCATTAGAGCATTTGGACTTAACTATCTTCTCCCCCTTTTTGGCATCATCTGATAGTAGGAGTGAGAGAAGAAGTTCAACTGAAGATTGAATATCATTCAATTAAGCCTGTTGAGAAGCTTGATTAGCTAGGACCTTAGAGATTTGGGCATGTTGCTTCTTTTGACCTTTCTCAATTGCTTCTACTTTCTCAGCAATAGGTCTGATAAACCTCTTTTTATCAAGCTTGGTCTCCATATCCAGCTTTTCAGCTGACTCAAGAAGTTTATCAACCTTAGCATGAGTTTAAGAGTGTAGACCTTGAATATTTTTGGTTAGACAGAGCTGTGATTTTGAGTTGTGTCTTAAAATCAGGATTTGTAAGCAACTCATCAGCTTTTCCAATATGGTCTGTCAATACTTTGGAGCTTGGAAGAAAATCAGTTTCATTCCACTTCTTGGTCCACTCCACACCTCTGTGAGTATCTTCCCAAGGAATAGGTGCATCTTGCTCAACAAATTTCTCAATAAGTGTCTCCTTTCCTAGAATAGGAGCAGGATTATGAACAGAAACATTGTCTTCAGAACTTGAGGAAGACTCATTATCCTCTAATAAAACAAGAGTATGTGAGGCAAATGGAGATTCAGGAACAGCTTCATTTAAATTCTGATCATCATAATTTGTCTCCAGAATTGGTGTAGATGGTATCTCAGCATTTAGGATTAGAGAGTTGACTTTAGAAAGCTGAGCTGTTGTCGGAGCTTCCAGATAAAGAACACTGGGTATATTCAAATTGTGAATATCTATTTCAGAATCTTGTCTTGTTCTTCAACATTATCAGTAGCTTTGTCAGAAATAGGAGAGACATGAGGTGTCAGCACAGTATCGTCAGCTTGAGTAGGGGATGGCAGAGCTTCAATTACAACAGGTTCTGATGAGATCAGAGATTCTTGATCCTCTTCCTCAGCTTCAGTAGTATCCTCAGATGGAGGCTTAGCTATGTTCTTTTTTGCTCTCATTTTCTTTAATCTCCTTGACAGTGAAGGAGTTGCTTTATCATCAGAACATACATTTCTTTTCCTCTTCAAAGTATCAGAAATTTGAGCTTCAACATTTATCTGTGGGATTGACCCTGCAGCTTCTGTTTCTTTCTGAAAAACCAGAGTTTCAGCTTCAACAGTCACATGTTTTGATGCAGGAACCTGTGATTCCTTTCCTTCACTATCAGATTCATCCCTGAGAATCATCTTTCTTCTCTTTTGTGGAGGTTGAAGAACAGACTTTCCCCTATTAGGCTTGGAAGATGAAGGTCTGATGGTATGCGTTGATGGTTGTTGTTATGAGGATTGAGCTGATGGTTGGAAGTAAGTTCTGATGGTAGGTTGAGTTGGTTGAGGTTCAGAGGTTGTTGGTTGTGTAGTTGTTGGAGGTGCTGATGGAGGTTGGGTTGGTTGTACATCAGGAAATTTAGCAGTGTATGCGGTTGGGTCAGAGTTTACCAAAAACTATTTGACTGATTGTGGAATTTGGAGGGGTTTTAAAATAGTTTTCTTATTATCAGTAGATAACAAGTCAGTGAATGCTCTCTTAGCAAGTTTAAATGGTGAAATCAACTCACTTGCTAATTGTGGTGCATCAGAGTTACAAGAGCTGTAAATAAGTTGACAGAATCTAGCAAAGTATACAGTATTTCTATCTTCTATCATCCTATCCCCTATGAATCCTAGTACAGTAGAAGCATAATCAAAATGAGATTGAGTAATCAGAGCATACCAAATTTGTTGACTTAGAATAGGAATTGCATCAAAGTTTGAACATTTGTTTGCAAAAGTTCTAGTGATGCAGTCAAAGAAGAAACTCCACTCTCTCCTTATATGGGGTCTCTTCAACTGTCCAATCTTTGCCAAAGTCTTCTCATAGCCCAGATTGGCCATTAGCTGTTGAAGAACTGGTTCCTCAACTGTTGAATAAGTGCAGTTTTCTGGCAATTGTAAAGGTTGTCTGACTGTAGCCAAAGTCACCACATGATCATTCTCCCCTATAGTAAAGATAATACTAGGAGACCCATGTGCTCCACCACCATCATACACACCACTCCTCCAAAACTCCAGCACTTGAGTTCCTGAAACTGTGTCTGGTTGAGTCAGTGCATAGCCTATTTCACTTCGAGACAAAAAGTCTTGGATGAAGTGAAGTTCTGATGGAGCTTCATCCTTAGAGAGATTAGCTGAGTAGTTGTTAGGAACAAACTTAGCTCCATTGAAAATAATATCTTTTGGTGCCATTTCTGTGAAAAATCAAGTGAGAAAAAGAGTGTTTGCAAGGTGTTTGATAAAATGCCTGTATGAAAAAGAGCTTCAGAGAATATTAGTGGGTGAGAGAAAATAAGAGAGATAAGAGAATGAGAGATGTAGGTAAAAGATTATAAAATCTTTTAACTTTCTTATTTATACAACCCACGTGAAATATGGCAGACAGTTTACACCTGGAAATATGTGAATCATTCAATAGTTAAAGCAGGAGTTAGTGGGCACGGGAAATAAGTAATAATTACTGTGCACATGCAGTTGTTCAACACAAACACGTTTACCACTAACCCAAATGATTATGACTATTTTTATCTCACCTAATTATATTCTGATTAAATATGACCGTTACAGAATTTACCACAAATAAGTCAAGTAAAAAATAATGACACGTAAGCATCAGAGTTTCCATCAGAATTTAATATCAGAACTTGACTATTATCAGATTTTAACAGTTATCAGAACATGGCTTCTGTACTCAAAAAGTGAATGTTTGTATATATGATTCTTCATACAAATACTGACTTGTTTCTTCAGAGTTTACTCATCAAAACTTTTATCAGAACTTCTCCTCAGAATTTATGCAAATGACACTTAACTGTTTGTCAAAAACAACTTAATCACCACAGTAATTTTCATCATTCATATGGAGTGATAGTGTGTGCATTAGCAAAATATCAAATAAAGATTAAAGTCTGATAAACTTTAGTATATCTTAGAAATAAGGCATAACTAAGAAAAGTACTTAAAATTTGTCATTGATAATGAAGTCTACTATAGGATAAATTTGTGCATGAGTCCACCTCAACTGTTTATGCTCATTTTATGCATCTTTTAGAATTCTTTTTTCACAGTGGTTTCTCAGTGTAAATGAGTCACAACTGCTATCAGAATTTATGCTATTATCAGAGTATTTCTCCAGTAATCAGAGAATGTGAAAAGTCACCAAGAAAAATCTATTTGCTTTTCTAACGCATATTACTTAATACCAGCAATGCACTTGGGTCTTTCCTTCCACATATTTACTTTAGATCTCAAAGGAGTACTTGATTTCAATTTTCTTTTCTTTAGATAAGTGAGGCTTATCAGTATTTAGTTCATCCTTAAGATTTACTGACATCAGAATTTGACAGATGAGAAGCAAGAATCTAGTTTGTGACTTAGTAATAAGATACACAAAGTAAATTTGACTAAGCTCTAAATCAGAATTTGCTTGTGTTAATGAGTTTTCACATAAACAACTAATTCAAACATGGGATTTCTAGTATGTTAAAGACTACTAGGTCAGCATCTAGCACAATTATCCTTATTGGATTGAATTGTCACAAAACATTCAAATCACTTATCAGAGTATATAGATCCACATCAGATAACAATCAGCATTTAATGTATTTCAATTTAAGTACAGATTACATGAAGATAAGACAATTTGTAAACACTGATCATAAAGTCTGATGCATGAGAATAAAAACTAAGCAGATTTAGAGAAAGAACCTGAAACCATTCCAAGTTCATTTACCAGTCTTGTAAAAGTAGCTTCACACAATGGTTTTATGAAGATATCTGCTAGTTGTTGATCAGTTGGAACAAAATACAATTCCAATGTACCTTGTAACACCCCCAAATCCGGGGTCGGGGATCCGGGTTGTCACGAGTTCCATTTCCCTTAACAACACCCAATCTTAATAAATAATCAACTACTCTGTACTGTGACCCCACAATAAACACACACACCACAAGTTATAGTCTCAGAGATGAATATCCAAAAATAATCACAAGTCGTTTTATTCCACAATTATATGCCAATATACCTTAAACAGGTTTCTGAATAAATTTACATTTCTTTGCCATTATTACAATTCATAATATACATAAGTCTAGTACATTACTAGTTGAAAACTTAGCCTATTGGTAATTTCTACCTCAGCTACAGCGGCCTGAACGCTTCCGGAAAGCTGCGGAACGTTTCCTATCCGCTTGCGAATTGGGAGCTTGGTCCTGTTCATCTTATATATCTGATGTTGTGTGATGAAAGAAGAAAGCAAGGGTGAGCAGCAAGCCCACCAAAATAATATGTATAATGATTAACAATATATGAGCCTACTCATAATACTCATGAAAGTCTTGGTCAAAAGAAATGAACCAAGTTTGATATCTTAATGCGATGAAGTCGCAAAATATTCAGTATATATACATATATACTTTTCAAAATATTGGAAGTCCTCTTCCATGCATAATATGCACAAAGTCCCAGTGTATAACTGTATAAAAAATATCGTTGCAAGGTGATCTCATATATCTAACCTTGTCTCAACGTTTTTCTGAAAATCTTTGTCATTCATAAGACAATTATTAATTAGATATAAGTTTAAAAGATGAAGTTACAAGATACCCCAATATACTTATATCTTTCCCAAATACTACTTGAACTACCACCGTTCAAGTTATAAATTAGCTTCAAAAGTTCATCACATAGATGAGACTACAAGATAATACTTGAACAGATTCAACCTTTAAAATATCATCAAAATAAAATGAAGTTATGAGATACTTCATTTGATGCGAACATCATTTTGAAAACTTGACCCTGCCAACACTCAACAATCGCCCAACCGTAGCCTTTCTATCGAAGTGCTCTGGGTAGTGTTGCAGAAATATCCAATTGGATGATGAACTCATTACGGGAGTTTGCCGCGCCAGGAAGACCACTTACGATGATCAGTCGTAGTAGTACAACCCCACCATTTTCTACATGTAGAGGAGAACCTGTCGGATTTACTTGTCAACCGAACACTGAACTCCTAAGGAATGGACCGCCTTAGCGGAACTTCCAGGCCATTTGGGCCAATATAATAAGGCTGGGCCGGCGCTACTCGGCCACTTACGCCACTCCTAGTTCAGATGAAATCCATGACTCTGAAACGTAAAGCTCGTTCCCCCTTTCCCCAAGTAGAAACTTGTTGATACGGCTTCACCAAGAAGTCGTATCTAGTTGGAAAGGAAAACTCACCGATATTTCCCAGGCGATGCCTGTTAATGGATTAACTTGTTCCAAGAATTTTACTTCCCGAATATTGGGTAAGTAATCAAAAACTCTTTTACCAAGACAACAACCTTGTTGCGAATATAAAACACACCACCGAGCCGGATCCCCCAGGTTTTGAGCGAGTATTTAAATCCCCTTTTTAAAAGGAAGATCTTAAATATAAAAATAGTTTTGGGATCCGCTCTAACTTTTGAAAATCATTTTAAAGACTCGAAAACACTTTAAAGAGTGTTTGGAGTAAAACTGATTTAATGAAGTAAATCAGTCCCCAGAATATTTAGAAAATGACTGAATTTTATTATTTAAATAATATTCTCATAAAAAAATAATCTTTATAAAATAATTGAAGTAGAAGTATTAAAACTTATACTTGAAACGAGTATTAAATAACCAAAGATATACTTATATGAAAGTATTATCTTTATTTGAATAATCGAAAATAAGTTTGATTATTTACACCTTATTCTTTAATAAAATAAAGAATATATTTCAGCAAATAATCGGAGTCATAGATCCTCAAATGAATATTCAAATAATATTCATTAAATAATATAAACTGAGTCATAAGCCTTCGAATGAATATTCAAATAATATTCATTAAATAATAAGCCGAGTCATAATACCTCGAATGAATATTATAAATAATATTCATTAAATAAAATAAAGGAGTCATACATCCTCAAATGAATATCCAAGTAATATTCAATAAATAATATAAAGGAGTCATAAGTCCTCGAATGAATATTCAAGATAATATTCATTAATAAAATAAAGTTATCGAATAAACCTTATTCGATTAATAGTTTGGAAAACTATAACCATATATATATATAAATATATATATATATATCCATATCCATATTAAATCTACTCGGGATCCTCGACTCCCGGTTTTAGAAAATATTTTCACCCTTGGGTCCCTATACTAAGGGTATATGCAAGATACAACTATCCTCTAGCATAGGTATTATCAAATAAACCAACAGATATATATCTCAAGAATATAAAACAGGCATGCATATATACCATATCACATGCTACAATATATCGCAACATTTGCTAAATAACAATCATGCAATATCACAAGATAATGCATATACATACATTTACATCACAACAACAGTGTATCGGATAGAATACTTGCCTGAGCGACTGGGGTTACGAATGGCTCGGGACGAGTCTGGTAACCTATAAATAACAAGTAAGTTGGAATTAAACCAAAATCACTTGTAAATCTATACTTTAACTAACTTAGACTCTAACGCTTGTTTTGCGCTCACTGATTCGCTTAAGCCACTCGGGTACCCTCGGCTCCACCATTTTTAATAATTTAACCTTTACGAGTTTTAAAGCGATTCCTTCGCGAGTGTCTTACCAACTGCCTAACACACTTACCATAAATGTTTCATACATTAATTAACCCTTTTTGGTCTTTAATCTATGTTTCAAAGTAAGGCGAGGGAAAAAGTTTCGTTCGTGAAACGCCGTTACTTGAAACGGTCGTTTCTCCTAAACCGTAAATCGGAATCGAACGAACTACATATCAAAACGAAGCTCGTAACATGAGCTATCTAAACATGGCAGTGGTCACAATCTAGCAGGGGGTTCTCGGGTCCTAATGCTATGCACAAAAACAGTCCAAAGAAAATCGGACGTTACAACGGCTATGTTTACGCGATTTCCAATATTTTAAACCATTCAAACCCATTCCAAATCAACCCCAAATCCAACCTCAATCCATCATACAACAAACATCCATCCTTATCACATCATAACAATCCCAACAAATCCACATTAACCATTTATACTATTCTTTATCATGAATTTAAACTACACTTAAGTTCATTAATCAACAACCAAGATTTACAACTTCAAAAACAACCCAAAACCCATTAATCTCTACATACACAATCATCAAGCCTCTCATGAACTCTAATACTCATTTTATGCTCTTAACTTTCAATAACAAAGCTTGGTTAAGAGATTATACCTTCCTTGGAGAGTGGAGAATCAAGGGGATGGCTTGGAATCATCTTTAAAGCCCTTATCCAAGCTTAATCTAAACAAAACTTCAAGAACACAAATTTTAGTTCTTGAAAACACTATTCACCATCTTCTTTGATGATTTATAGAAAAAGATTGGCTTGGATTTAGAAGCTTAAACTTATAGGAAGTATGTAACTTAACTAGGAGAAGCTAGGATAATTACCTTGCTAAATAATAAGCGGAGGAGCTTGAACTTCCATTTTTTAAGAAGAGAACCCGAGAGCTTCATGAAGAAGAAGAAGAATTTTGTGTTTTGCCTTGTCTTGATTTTTGGTTGGTTGATTTGGTTTTGTTTTTGATTTAGTGAATTACCTTCTTGCCCTTGGATTTGTGTGGTTACAAAGCCACCACACCTCCTCCTTCCCATGTCATGCTTATCTCATCCACATGATGTCATCCTTCCTTCCTTGTCTTCTTTCTATTGGTTGGATGACATCATTCCCATTAATCCCTTTGATTAACTTCCTAATCGTTTGCCTAATGACCGCTGATCTGCTATACGGTTCGCTTAACTTTCGTTCTCGTTTTATCGTTTGAAGGATCATACCCGGGATCTTATTACTTAGGTTCCCTTAACCTTTCTCAATATATTATATTCCTTCTATGATCCTCTTTTATAATCCTTTAATTTAAATCCTTTTTATCCTGTTACCTTATACTCAATTCTCTCCGTATATTGTGGATTTCCGGGAAAAACCAAAGTGTTCGGAATTGGATTCTGACGATCTTTACATACACTTATATACTTCATAGAGTACTAATAATATCCCATAAGATCAATAACAGAACCCCTACATAGCGTGGCATGAAAAGTTTTCTCGTTCAGCAAAAACACTATTCATAAGGGTTTCAAAAATTTCCAAAATTGGGGTTATTACAGTCTCCCCTCCTTAAAAGGATTCCGTCCCGGAATCAGATAGAAAATGAATAGGGATACCTTCCTAGCATTGCACCTTCTAACTCTTAAGTAAATTTTCCCACATTGTGGTCCTACCACCAAACTCTGCCTAGTTTAATAATCCTTCTCCTAAGCACTTGTTCTTTTTCACTCTATAACCCTTCCTGGTTGCTCCATACAGGTTACATCGGGTTGCATATCTATGCGCTCATATGCCTCTATTTATCTGGCATCTAAATTACACTTCCTTAACATTGATACGTGAAACACGTTACGACCTGCTACATGTTCGGGGTTAGGGCTAGCTTCTATGCTATCCTCCCAATACGTCTTAATATATCCAAGGGTCCAGCAATTCGTGGACTTAGCTTTCATTTCTTTCCGAACCTCATCAATCCTCTCCAAGGGATACCTATAACGTTACTAGGTCCCCTATTTCATACTCTTTATCCTTTCGTGTCAAATCAACATACTTATCATGACCATCTTGGGCTACTACCAGCCGTCCTCTGATTAGATCTATCATATCCTTGGTCCTTTGGACTACTGCGGGTCCGAGCATCTTGCGCTCTACAACTTCATCCTAACATAAGGGAGATCCACATTGTCTTCCCTCAATGATCTCATAAGGCGACATCTCGATAATGACATATGATCTATTGTCGTAAGATAACTCAATCCGTGTTAAGTGATCATTCCAAATTCTTTCAAGTCTATTGCACAGACTCTCATCATAGCTTCCAATCATTAGAGCTCTTGCTTCTCAATACCCATTCTTTTCCAGTTCGTAATCGCTACTACCTTCCGTTCCTAATATTATACGGGTTATACTTTTGCTTGTTAGCGTTCTATAACCTTTTAATAACCACGTCAACCTTAGTATCACGAATGTGTTCCCATTCCGCATACTACCACCACTTTATTACTCCTTTTTCAGTTGTTTCTATTTTCCAAAATTTGATCAATCAAATAGAAGTAAAGGAATTTGTTGAGAGATCACTATGATCATGAACACTTGTTATATTGCATAGTTAGTACAGAAGGTGGCCAGCCTTTAGTACTTGACAAGCAATTAAACAACATGTGGTATCCTACTAGGCTTCTATCACAAAGATAGATAGTCATTCGGCAATACCTCCCCTTCTGGAAGGGTTGTTCTTCTCAGCTTACATGAAATGAAAAGAAGAGAAAAGAACGAACTGAAGAGAATTGTATATATGAAAAAAAAATATACTGTCACAAAATATCTGGCTTGGAACCTACCTCTGAACTATAGAGGTTTGTCATAGAAGAACAAAACATATATGTATTTAATCAACATCAAGTATTATAGCATCGCATTTCACGTGCCTAAATATTTTCGCTATCCCGTCCATCATTCTATGGACCCATGCTCTTCCTCGAGCTTATACACAATTACCTTTGAAACTCCCTCGACATCGAAAATCGAATCTGGGATCTCATTCTAGACATCATCGTTACTTGAATTCTATGCTTGCACCGCAACCTTCCTTGTATAATAATACGACTCTCTATTGATAAGAAAGAATAATTATTCACTAGGTAGATACTCTACTTAATTAGTCTATCAATGATAACTTATACACTACCACTACCCGATTAGTGGTACTCAATCTCAACATCCATTCCAATACAACTCTCACGGTTGTAATCAGCTCGTTACTCGCAGAATCATTGCTGCCTTACTATGGTCCACCACTGACCCACTGTAGTCATTCATTTTCCATGAAGTCTTAATAGCTAACCATACGGAGTCTATCCATGTCTTATCAAATCCTTCTAAGGAGTTAACATAACCACCAATCACAATTCATGAAGAACACTCCAAACTCTGACGTACTTTCATGACATGAAGCAGATAAAATTTGCAGAAGAGTTTCGCTCAAAGCAATGATAGCAGGTTAATACCATTCTTAATCATATGCCTTCAATAGAAGACTTAACTCAAAGGTTTGTTTAGTCCTTTTTGAACTATGGTCCTGGCTTATCTCAAGATAGTATCTTCTGAGATAGATAGCCCGCTCATGGCGATTACACGAATTAAACCTTTACTAACTACTATTACGGTTGGGTATTGCACAGTCATCAGAAGGAATGTCAATCTTCCAAACCATAATACAACCTTCACATTTTTTTAACCATCATCACTGTATTCTTTTGGCACACGCGCCTATAATTATCCACTTACCTTTAAAGTATCGGCCACCTCTTTGGCCTTTCCTGATAGTAAAATTTCCTTACTGTCAATGTCATTTTAACCACCTCCAAATAAATTTTCTACCTTATTTCAATCACAGCTTATGTGAAGATGTTTTCCTTAAAATCTGAAGAAGAAAAAAAAAAAAAAATATCACCATTTTTCCATAAGTTATTGCCTCAATCTTTAGAGGTTAATCACTGTCACGACTGACTCTCAATCATACTTAGAACATCTTTTATCCTAGGCCCTAATTGCCCTGACAATTTCAACCTTTACTGGTTCGATCCATACTTTCTCGTGGTTTAACATGTGCCCCACTTGGCAACATCATAATTACGTCATATTTCCTTTATCAACATTTCTATTCTTGAGAATTTTGAATATTACCTTTCTCCTTGTAAAACCTCTAAGGTTATCCTTGAATCGTTCCTCCTGTATTCCCTAGATACAGGGCATATCAAAATACCATTTACTATTACTAGAACCATTGTCTATATACTTCTGAAAATTTCTCCACGAATTCTTAAAGGTTATCGTTACCTTAACCCTTTCCAATTCATACTGTCAAAACTCATACTATCCCTATTAAGGGTGAAATTCCAACCTTTATGCATTTCCTGAGGATTCATTTTAAGTTACCGATGTTCTATCCTTAATTCCACCTTTAAAAGGTACATGCATCCTTCCATGGATAAATCAAGTCATATATCCCTGATAAGGGTGTCTTATTCAATCATTCCCACCTCGATAGTCTATACCTAACTTCATAATAGCATCCTTATTCAAATTGAGGTCAATCCATATGGCCTCCAAAAGATAACAATGGTCATCCACTTTTCTTTCTTGATTTGGTAATGATAACATGGATGTTCTGGAAGATATTGGTCATGTTCAACGTGAACTTCTTCTTAATAATTCCTTATTTACTTTTGTTGTTTATCTCAACAGTCATCTCAATGTTGGGATATCTTTCATACCTGGCGTCTCCCTTCCTGGGTATTAAGCCACCGGTCTTACACTTCACATTCTTGAAGGTCACTTCCTTCATCCAATTTTCTTAATTCCTTACTTTCTTGTCTCCTCAGTCTATCCGCGTCTCATTATTTATCCTTCGAATTATCTCAAGGTTTCCTCGAATCTTCCCAACTTACAGGGGATAAAATATATGTATCTCTTATACCTTCAACCATCAATTTAACTCATGGTGAATCACTCTCATCCGGACGATTACATACTTTTCTATTTCTATTGCTATGAGTCTTTAGGGTTTCCTCATACCCGACTCCCTTATCATACCTCAAACTCCTTTGCCTTTATATCCCTTTCCACTTCAGTTCCTTTTTATTTCCCCTTTCTCTTATCATTATTTCATGAACCATCACAACATAAGCATTGATTCCAAACATCCCGCCATTCTGGATTCGTGTCCTCAGAACGAATCTTGATAACTTTTACAACTTAGATTCATAATTTATCATACTCGTCTGCCTTTGTTCTGGCTCTAAAGCTTTTACACTATCTCCTTATCTTTGGGAATTACTTTCCCGAAAACAATTGACTGAACTTAAATCAGTTTATTATAATCTCTTGTTCCGTGCCTTCCTTGGCCTTTTACCGGCGGGTGGCCTCTCTCTTAGGAGGGTAAGTGATAAAAACAGTCTTTTGTGATTCGTCAATCATTTAGAATCTCAAATGATTCCTATATTTCCTTTAGCCAGGCTCTTGCCTCGACTGGGTCAGCTTGTTCCTTGGAACTCTGAGAGCTTAGCGATTTAAAGGTCCTGAAAGAATTTCCCACCGCACTGTCTCCTCAGGGTGGTGGTTGGGGATAATAGTCTAAGTTCTTTTTAGACAGGTCCATGAATTTCCGTATAGGAGTACCGTCTCGGGTCTCCTTTCCTTACTCGACTTTCTATTTCCTTAGTATGAAATGTTTCATCCTTCTCCCATACTTGGGGTTATCTTATACGTTAAAATCCTCATTTTCCACTCCATTATGTCATGGGTTCCTTCTATCTTGATGGCGACCTCCCTGACTATCACGTTCAGGGTTTGCTCTAAATCTTATTCCTTAAACTAGCTTTCATCTAAGATCTCATCTTTAAGCTCTTGAACATTTGGAACCCAAATTCTGTAGGAATACCTCATTATTCCCTTCTCATCTTTCCCGGTATTAACCTCTGATCTATTTGTTGGCTCTCTGCCTTCATTCATAACTTTTCTGGCACAATATGATCTTTTCCAATAATTCGGGCTGTATTGCTATCTCAACAGCTTTTCGGTACCGGCTCCGGTTACCTTCACTACTATTTCCATTTTCTCAAAATCTCTTATAAACTCTCCAAAAGACATTACCATCTTGAGTCTCTCCTTTTTACTAAGGGCATCAGCCACCATATTGGCTTTCCCCGAATGATAAAGAATCTCCCAATCATAATTCTTGATTAGCTCTAACTGCCTCCTCTGGCGTATGTTGAGCTCTTTCTACGTAAGAATGTACTAGAGCACTTATGGCTTAGGTAATTCTCGCACTTCTCTCCATACAAGTAGTGCCTCCAATCTTTAGGGCAAAACTATTGCCACGAGCCCAAGCTCATGGGTGGGGATATCAAATTTTAAATTCCCTTAATTGTCTTGACGCAGACACGATTATCTTGCTGTGCTATATAAGAAGCACCCTAATTCCTTATGCGAAGCGTCACTTACAAATCACAAAATCTCATTTTCCATCCGGCAACGCCAACATAGGGGACGTCACCAACCTTTGCTTCGGTTCTTAAAAGTTGTTCTCGCATTTCTCTGTCCATTTGAACTTCTCAGTCTTACGAGTAAGCCGCGTTAAAGGGGCTACTATCTTTACAAACTTGAACGAACCTCCGGTAGTGACCGGCCAATCCTACCTCTGGTAGTCGACCAAACCATGGTCATCAATTCATCAGTGGTCCTTTGTCCAATCCTGTCAGGATCCTCCATGGGATCCTCCTCAACAACTATCCCTTCTAGGACAACATCCTCAACCGCTAAATCCTCAATATCAACATCATCCGGTCCTGCATTAGGACACTCTATCGGATCCACAATCCGATCTCCAATTAGTAATAAAACATCATCGCGTTGATGTTCCTCAACTTCAGGGTTCAGAGTCCCGCTACCATATACGATAACGAACTACGCTTCTATCGCTACATTTATAAGGGTTCCCATAAGGGTTTTAACTGTCAGTACTACGTTAGGTAGTCCGACTATGAACTTGGCAAGAGTTCTTATTATCTTAGTGAACTTATTATCTTAACGTCCCATCATCTCTGAGGTTTATAACGCTTAGCTCTGATACCATTTCTGTAACACCCCCAAATCCGGGGTCGGGGATCCGGGTTGTCACGAGTTCCATTTCCCTTAACAACACCCAATCTTAATAAATAATCAACTACTCTGTACTGTGACCCCACAATAAACACACACACCACAAGTTATAGTCTCAGAGATGAATATCCAAAAATAATCACAAGTCGTTTTATTCCACAATTATATGCCAATATACCTTAAACAGGTTTCTGAATAAATTTACATTTCTTTGCCATTATTACAATTCATAATATACATAAGTCTAGTACATTACTAGTTGAAAACTTAGCCTATTGGTAATTTCTACCTCAGCTACAGCGGCCTGAACGCTTCCGGAAAGCTGCGGAACGTTTCCTATCCGCTTGCGAATTGGGAGCTTGGTCCTGTTCATCTTATATATCTGATGTTGTGTGATGAAAGAAGAAAGCAAGGGTGAGCAGCAAGCCCACCAAAATAATATGTATAATGATTAACAATATATGAGCCTACTCATAATACTCATGAAAGTCTTGGTCAAAAGAAATGAACCAAGTTTGATATCTTAATGCGATGAAGTCGCAAAATATTCAGTATATATACATATATACTTTTCAAAATATTGGAAGTCCTCTTCCATGCATAATATGCACAAAGTCCCAGTGTATAACTGTATAAAAAATATCGTTGCAAGGTGATCTCATATATCTAACCTTGTCTCAACATTTTTCTGAAAATCTTTGTCATTCATAAGACAATTATTAATTAGATATAAGTTTAAAAGATGAAGTTACAAGATACCCCAATATACTTATATCTTTCCCAAATACTACTTGAACTACCACCGTTCAAGTTATAAATTAGCTTCAAAAGTTCATCACATAGATGAGACTACAAGATAATACTTGAACAGATTCAACCTTTAAAATATCATCAAAATAAAATGAAGTTATGAGATACTTCATTTGATGCGAACATCATTTTGAAAACTTGACCCTGCCAACACTCAACAATCGCCCAACCGTAGCCTTTCTATCGAAGTGCTCTGGGTAGTGTTGCAGAAATATCCAATTGGATGATGAACTCATTACGGGAGTTTGCCGCGCCAGGAAGACCACTTACGATGATCAGTCGTAGTAGTACAACCCCACCATTTTCTACATGTAGAGGAGAACCTGTCGGATTTACTTGTCAACCGAACACTGAACTCCTAAGGAATGGACCGCCTTAGCGGAACTTCCAGGCCATTTGGGCCAATATAATAAGGCTGGGCCGGCGCTACTCGGCCACTTATGCCACTCCTAGTTCAGATGAAATCCATGACTCTGAAACGTAAAGCTCGTTCCCCCTTTCCCCAAGTAGAAACTTGTTGATACGGCTTCACCAAGAAGTCGTATCTAGTTGGAAAGGAAAACTCACCGATATTTCCCAGGCGATGCCTGTTAATGGATTAACTTGTTCCAAGAATTTTACTTCCCGAATATTGGGTAAGTAATCAAAAACTCTTTTACCAAGACAACAACCTTGTTGCGAATATAAAACACACCACCGAGCCGGATCCCCCAGGTTTTGAGCGAGTATTTAAATCCCCTTTTTAAAAGGAAGATCTTAAATATAAAAATAGTTTTGGGATCCGCTCTAACTTTTGAAAATCATTTTAAAGACTCGAAAACACTTTAAAGAGTGTTTGGAGTAAAACTGATTTAATGAAGTAAATCAGTCCCCAGAATATTTAGAAAATGACTGAATTTTATTATTTAAATAATATTCTCATAAAAAAATAATCTTTATAAAATAATTGAAGTAGAAGTATTAAAACTTATACTTGAAACGAGTATTAAATAACCAAAGATATACTTATATGAAAGTATTATCTTTATTTGAATAATCGAAAATAAGTTTGATTATTTACACCTTATTCTTTAATAAAATAAAGAATATATTTCAGCAAATAATCGGAGTCATAGATCCTCAAATGAATATTCAAATAATATTCATTAAATAATATAAACTGAGTCATAAGCCTTCGAATGAATATTCAAATAATATTCATTAAATAATAAGCCGAGTCATAATACCTCGAATGAATATTATAAATAATATTCATTAAATAAAATAAAGGAGTCATACATCCTCAAATGAATATCCAAGTAATATTCAATAAATAATATAAAGGAGTCATAAGTCCTCGAATGAATATTCAAGATAATATTCATTAATAAAATAAAGTTATCGAATAAACCTTATTCGATTAATAGTTTGGAAAACTATAACCATATATATATATAAATATATATATATATATCCATATCCATATTAAATCTACTCGGGATCCTCGACTCCCGGTTTTAGAAAATATTTTCACCCTTGGGTCCCTATACTAAGGGTATATGCAAGATACAACTATCCTCTAGCATAGGTATTATCAAATAAACCAACAGATATATATCTCAAGAATATAAAACAGGCATGCATATATACCATATCACATGCTACAATATATCGCAACATTTGCTAAATAACAATCATGCAATATCACAAGATAATGCATATACATACATTTACATCACAACAACAGTGTATCGGATAGAATACTTGCCTGAGCGACTGGGGTTACGAATGGCTCGGGACGAGTCTGGTAACCTATAAATAACAAGTAAGTTGGAATTAAACCAAAATCACTTGTAAATCTATACTTTAACTAACTTAGACTCTAACGCTTGTTTTGCGCTCACTGATTCGCTTAAGCCACTCGGGTACCCTCGGCTCCACCATTTTTAATAATTTAACCTTTACGAGTTTTAAAGCGATTCCTTCGCGAGTGTCTTACCAACTGCCTAACACACTTACCATAAATGTTTCATACATTAATTAACCCTTTTTGGTCTTTAATCTATGTTTCAAAGTAAGGCGAGGGAAAAAGTTTCGTTCGTGAAACGCCGTTACTTGAAACGGTCGTTTCTCCTAAACCGTAAATCGGAATCGAACGAACTACATATCAAAACGAAGCTCGTAACATGAGCTATCTAAACATGGCAGTGGTCACAATCTAGCAGGGGGTTCTCGGGTCCTAATGCTATGCACAAAAACAGTCCAAAGAAAATCGGACGTTACAACGGCTATGTTTACGCGATTTCCAATATTTTAAACCATTCAAACCCATTCCAAATCAACCCCAAATCCAACCTCAATCCATCATACAACAAACATCCATCCTTATCACATCATAACAATCCCAACAAATCCACATTAACCATTTATACTATTCTTTATCATGAATTTAAACTACACTTAAGTTCATTAATCAACAACCAAGATTTACAACTTCAAAAACAACCCAAAACCCATTAATCTCTACATACACAATCATCAAGCCTCTCATGAACTCTAATACTCATTTTATGCTCTTAACTTTCAATAACAAAGCTTGGTTAAGAGATTATACCTTCCTTGGAGAGTGGAGAATCAAGGGGATGGCTTGGAATCATCTTTAAAGCCCTTATCCAAGCTTAATCTAAACAAAACTTCAAGAACACAAATTTTAGTTCTTGAAAACACTATTCACCATCTTCTTTGATGATTTATAGAAAAAGATTGGCTTGGATTTAGAAGCTTAAACTTATAGGAAGTATGTAACTTAACTAGGAGAAGCTAGGATAATTACCTTGCTAAATAATAAGCGGAGGAGCTTGAACTTCCATTTTTTAAGAAGAGAACCCGAGAGCTTCATGAAGAAGAAGAAGAATTTTGTGTTTTGCCTTGTCTTGATTTTTGGTTGGTTGATTTGGTTTTGTTTTTGATTTAGTGAATTACCTTCTTGCCCTTGGATTTGTGTGGTTACAAAGCCACCACACCTCCTCCTTCCCATGTCATGCTTATCTCATCCACATGATGTCATCCTTCCTTCCTTGTCTTCTTTCTATTGGTTGGATGACATCATTCCCATTAATCCCTTTGATTAACTTCCTAATCGTTTGCCTAATGACCGCTGATCTGCTATACGGTTCGCTTAACTTTCGTTCTCGTTTTATCGTTTGAAGGATCATACCCGGGATCTTATTACTTAGGTTCCCTTAACCTTTCTCAATATATTATATTCCTTCTATGATCCTCTTTTATAATCCTTTAATTTAAATCCTTTTTATCCTGTTACCTTATACTCAATTCTCTCCGTATATTGTGGATTTCCGGGAAAAACCAAAGTGTTCGGAATTGGATTCTGACGATCTTTACATACACTTATATACTTCATAGAGTACTAATAATATCCCATAAGATCAATAACAGAACCCCTACATAGCGTGGCATGAAAAGTTTTCTCGTTCAGCAAAAACACTATTCATAAGGGTTTCAAAAATTTCCAAAATTGGGGTTATTACATACCTTCCATCACATGTTCCCTTATGAAATGGTACCTAATGATGATGTGCTTCGTCATTGAGTGTTGAACTGGATTACATGTCAGAGCAATAGCACTTTGATTATCACAGTAAATAGGTATTTTAGAAAATTCTAACCCATAATCCAGTAACTGATTCTTCATCCAAAAAATCTGTGCACAACAGCTTCCTGCAGCAATATATTATGCTTCTGCAGTTGATGTGGAAATTGATTTATATTTCTTGCTAAACCAAGAAACCAATCTGCCTCCAAGAAATTGGCAGCTTCCACTAGTGCTTTTCCTGTCTATTTTGCATCCTGCAAAATCTGCATCTGAGTAACCTATTAGCTTAAAGTCTGATTCTCTAGGATACCATAATCCTAGATCAGATGTACCCTTAAGGTACTTGAAAATTCTTTTCACAGCTATTAGATGAGGTTCTCTTGGATCATCCTGAAATCTTGCACAAAGACAGGTAGCATACATGATATCTGGTCTACTTGCAGTTAAATAGAGTAATGAGCCAATCATACCTCTGTAGTTAGTAATATCTACTGATGAACCAGTATCTTTATCTAACTTGGTTGCAGTGGCCATGGGAGTGGATGTAGTTGAACAGTCTTGCATTCCAAATTTCTTCAGTAAATTTCTGGTGTACTTGGATTGATTTATGAAAGTACCTTCTTCAGTTTGCTTGACTTGAAGTCCCAGAAAATAACTAAGTTCTCCCATCATACTCATTTGATATCTTGACTGCATTAGCTTTGCAAACCTTTCACAGAGTTTGGCATTTGTAGAACCAAAGATGATATCATCAACATATATATGTACTAAAAGTAAGTCCTTTCCATGGTTGAGGTAGAACAGTGTTTTGTCAATTGTGCCTCTGTTAAATCCACTTTTCAAAAGAAATTGAGCTAAAGACTTATACCATGCTCTTGGAGCTTGCTTAAGGCCATAAAGTGCTTTGTCAAGCCTGTAGACATGATTTGGTAATTTGGGATCTACAAAGCCTGGAGGTTGTTCAACATATACCTCTTCCTCCAATTCTCCATTGAGAAAAGCACTTTTCACATCCATTTGAAAGACTTTAAACTTTTTGTGAGTAGCATAAGCCAAAAAGATTCTTATGGCTTCCAATCTAGCAACTGGTTCAAATGTTTCATCATAATCAATACCCTCATGTTGAGATTAGCCTTTAGCAACCAGCCTTGCTTTATTCCTTGTAATTATGCCATCACTGTCAGTTTTATTTCTGAACACCCATTTTGTGCCAACAATTGATCTGTTCTTTGGTCTTGGCACTAGGGTCTAGACTTTATTTCTTTCAAATTCATTTAACTCTTCCTGCATTGCTTGCACTCAATCAGCATCTTGAAGAGCTTCATCCACTTTCTTTGGTTCAGTTTGAGATAGAAAGGAATCATAGAGACATTCATTTGATGTTGCAGTTCTAGTTCTGACACCTGCTTCAGGATCTCCAATTATTAAGTCAGGTGTATGTGCTTTTGTCCACTTCCTTGCAGATGGAAGTTGATCTCTAGAACTGGATCCTCCCCCATGATCCATGCTGTCTCCATCAGCATTTTCTGATGCTCCCCCTGTAGTTATGCTCTCTGAAACTTCAGAATTTGAGTTAGATCCATCAGGATTTTAAGAATCAGAGTTACCAGAATTATCAGAATTTGGCTCATCAGAATTTGATGAATCGGAACTTGAAGAGTCAGTGACAGATTCTGATGCTTCTTGTGAGTCTTGAGTTGTGGTAACAACTCCAAAGGAAAATGCACCTGTCCAGGGGGAGTAAGCTGAAAATGCACCTGTCCAGGGGGAGTAAGGCTTTTGTGGAAAGTGGATATTGTTAGGGCGAAAATACGCACTAAAATTCACGCAAGTATACGCGTTCGCAAGTAGTATAAGATATAAATCAGATTCGTTCCCACAGAGACTGGTTTAGGTTAAGTTCAATTTATGCACCTATGCAACAATATATGGTTATCGCTCAATGCTAAGACAAATAACAAATTGGGTTTTGATTAAACTAAGAGATTATACTAAATAACATTAACTAAGAGAATTGAGGTTGAATTACTCTATATGACAAACATGGGATTCTAACTTCATTAAATACTTCATTCAATAGCCTTTTTGTTCTTAACCTTAGCATGTGATGGTGATAACACTAATCAGATAACACGAAACTGATAAACGCCAACTTTCATTGCACGAGTACCATTCTACCAGACATCCACAAAAGAGATAGAAGCTGAATAGGCACTAATTATATTAAAACCCTATATGTCTATAGAATTTGACAACATAACGGTTTAAGCACAAGTTATCTATCATGATTACATAGGGCAAGTCAAACGGTTAGAGTTACCTACGAATCATGCATACACATACATGAACCTATGCTAGCATGGCAAGTTCTAAACCTCTATATTCACTGTCGCTTCAATAGAGATTAACACGCTATCTTATATGTTAGCTACGCACATAAGACGAATAAGCACAACCAATACTAGGATATCAATCAATCACCACATACCAAGATATCGAAATAATTAACTATTGAAATCCATAAGTAAATCCGCTAGAACCCCATAACAACGATTAGCCCATAATCAAACCCATCGCCACCATGGGTTTATATGAAAGCATGGTACAAAACAAGGTCTTAATAAACTGAATAATAATTAAAGTACGAATAAACAAGATGTAGGTTCAACAAGAATGAAAATGAGCATCCAAAGTTACAACTAATTCAAAGAATCACAAGTTGAAAACAAGATCTTCTTTTTCGGAGTTATTCTGTGCTTCTAGGCCTTCTCCTTGGTATCCCAATCTTTCCGGATGATGAAAACCCTTTTTTTAAGTATATATACGCCCCTAGTGGACCTGGACCCTTAAAATCATCAAATTCCACTCAAAAAGGCTTTTTCAACGAAATCAGCGACCAGCCGCGCCCTGAGCGGGCGCTCAGCTATCCTGAGCGGGCGCTCAGCTTTGCTGAGCGGGCGCTCAGCTACTGACTGGGAAAATATTCTGATGAATCTTGTTTTGGCCATAACTTGAGTTCTACTCGTCAGAATTAGGCGATTCAACTGCCCACGCGAAGCTATTGAGATTCTCTACAACTTGACAATGGCCTTGGCTTCCAATTCTGATCACTTTTCATCATATTTCCTTTAAAAGCTCTTTTCTTCATATAACTGATACCTGAAATGCAATAACACAAAAACACATCAAAATACCTAAAACTTGAGTCCAAAAAACCAATTTAAGCTTGTAATAAAGCATTCCAAGTGGATATAAAATCCACTTATCACACCCCCAAACTTGAATCGATGTTTGTCCTCAAGCATAAACAGACTCAAAACTACAAAATAAACCTAATGCATGAATGCAACTATGTGAATGCAACTACGTGAATGCAACTAAATGATAATGCAATCGATCCCCTCAGAATAACCATAACCAAATGAATAAGCCAATGCCTCTAAGAATGCAATGACTTTAAACAGAGCTCGAATAAATCCCACAAACCAACTCACAAACCAGAAACGTGTGTGTGTGGATGCTTAACAGATATACTCTCGATACTAGATCAATAAGCATAACTTATCTATCATCGAAACAATCAAAAGTTTCTAAACAGGATAGACAATAAACACATTATGACTCACAACACCTCCTTTCTACTAGAGTTATACAAGGATTCATACTATTATTGAACACATAACAAAGATGCTTATTTGATCGTGCAATGAATGAGGTCCCAAAAGACTTATACAATAATACCCATGTAGCGAGCGTTAGGTTAGTGGATCCTAGACTATAAAAGCCTTAGGTCACCAGGCACAAAGTCCCCAAGAACTTAATAACTCGAGTATTAAAGAGCTCACTCTTGATCAATTATGCATAAACACATTCTTTTTTTTTCTTTTTTTTCTCCTTTTTCTTTTTTTTTCCTTTTTTCTACAATTTCTGAATGAGTGCAGAAAATGAGTGCGTTTCGCTCTATCTCATTCAACCCTAGACTACTCATAAAAATATGAGCTAGCTACTAGCCACTTGACGTCTAGCCTTACAACTAGCAATGAAATCCAAGCTTTTCTCCAGATAAAAAAATCAGTATTTTTACGTCATTACGAGAATATCATAAATTCTAAATATAATCAAGTGATTAAATCTCAACAACAACAAGTATGATCATGATCTAGATCAAAAGCAACCCTATAAGACTTGTGAAAATATTTGTTTCCGACATGCAAATTAATTCATTAAGACTTAAACATCCCTCTATTCGTCATCACCACACTCAAATCAATATCAACTTATCAAATATCATAGTTCATCTTAAGGGATCAAGCTAAATATGCATGCAAATGCAACTATATGAAATCATATGAAAACAAACAAATATGTCCTAAATGAATAATCATGCAAAAATATGAATGAACTAAACTAAACATGCAATATGAATCTATATGAATCTATATGGACCCACACAAACTAATCCTTACATTATCACCCCCAAACTTAAAATTTTCAATGTCCTCATTGAAGGTAATAATAAGGATTTCAGGCATACCTACTTAGCGGGAGAGTCACCCTCGTCGGGTGGAGGATCAGGTGGCCAATCAACCTCGCCACCAGTGTCTCGGACAACAGTACCCAAAGCATGTGTCAAATCTGCAGCAAAATGACGGTAAATATCGTGCATGGCCTCCATACGCCTAATTACTCGTATGTACTGCTCATCACCAACACCAGTCCTATCAACTACCTGCTGCACATGAGAAGAACCCTCTGTAGGTACTGGAGGATCCGTTCGGCTACCCTCTACATCATCAAAGATATATCCCAACCCCTTGTCAGGGGGTGCACCTAAGAATGAATAACTCAAGTGATCTGGATTTCGGTTGAGCTCAAGTATGGGAGCTTCTTGAATAAATGGTTCAAAAAGCTCCTAAGAAATTTTCAGCTCTGCTAATCGAAGAGAATCGAATGGCATATCCAACTTCCTCTTCCACGGAGGTGCATTCAAAACCTGAATTTGCTCTACTTTAAAGCACTCCTCTTTAGCTGTGGGTAACTTTATTTCCTTGAACACATTGAAAGTGACCTTTTGATCATGAACCTTCATCGAAAGCTCTCCTTTTTGTACATTGATCATAGTTCGTCCTGTAGCCAAGAATGGTCTTCCCAAGATAATGGGAATCTTCTTATCTTCCTCGAAATCAAGAATTACAAAGTCAGCAGGAAAGATGAGTTTATCCACCTTGACCAAGACATCCTCCACTATACCTCATGGATAAGCGATGGAACGGTCAGCTAGTTGCAATGACATGTATGTTGGTTTCGGATCAGGCAGACCAAGCTTCTTGAAGATAGATAAGGGCATCAGATTGATGCTAGCTCCTAAATCACATAAACACTTGTCGAACGACAAGTTCCCGATGGTGCAAGGAATAGTGAAGCTTCCAGGATCTTTAAGCTTCGGAGGCAACTTCTGTTGCAGCACAGCACTGCATTCCTCCGTTAGAGCAACAGTCTTTAAGTCATCGAGCTTCACTTTTCGAGAGAGAATACCTTTCATAAACCTCGCATAGCCAGACATCTGTTCAAGAGCTTCAGCGAAAGGTATGTTGATATGAAGTTTCTTGAACACCTCCAAAAACTTCTCAAACTGCTTATCCAACTTCTGCTTCTACAGCCTTTTAGGAAAATGAGGTGGAGGATAGATCTGCTTCTCCCCTGTATTACCCTCATAAGAAGTGTGATCCACAGTAGTCTTCCTTGGTTCCACCTCTGCTTCC
The DNA here is from genome assembly GCF_009905375.1 of Apium graveolens. Lineage (NCBI taxonomy): Eukaryota > Viridiplantae > Streptophyta > Magnoliopsida > Apiales > Apiaceae > Apium > Apium graveolens. Next base: position 131,910,020 of record NC_133652.1, on the reverse strand, counting down.
TTCTGCACTTCTTCTTCAGCCACAACTGCATTTTCTGAATTTTGAGATTTTTCAGGCTCTTCGCCTTGCTGAATTTGGGGGCTTGCGACCTTTCCAGACCTTAAGGTGATGGCGTTCATATGTTCTTCAACTTCCCTCTTTCCTGGATTGCTTTTGTATCACTAGGAAGCATTCCTGGTGGCCGATTCAATAAGGCATTAGCAATTTTCCCTATTTGGTTCTCCAGAGTCTTGATAGAATTAGCCTGGATTTGGCATATAAGAGCCTGGTTTTTGCACATAAGCCTCAACTCCTCCAATTTAGATTTTTCATTCGAAGATAGACCTGCATCATGAATTTGTTGCTGAAAACCAGGAGGGTTGAATAGCTTATTTCCAAACTGCTGGAACGGCTGTAGCATCGCATTCTGATTGTTGCTCCAGCTGAAGTTAGGATGATTCCAGTTGTCAGGATGATAAGTGTCTGGAACTGGTTGCTGCGATCTCTGAAAGTTGCTCACAAACTGAGCTGAGTCGCTAGATATAGCGCATTGCTCTGTCGCATGCGGACCTGCACACAGCTCACAAACACTAATTATCTGCTTAACACCATAGTTAGCCAGAGAATCGATCTTCATAGACAACGCCTTTAGTTGAGCAGTGATAGTCGTAGTTGTATCCACTTCAAGAACTCCTGCTACCTTGCCCTGTGGATATCTCTGGGTTGGATACTGATATTCATTAGCAGCCATCAGTTCAATTAGATCATAAGCTTCCTCATAGATCTTTGCCCATAATGCTCCGCCTGATGCTGCATCGAGCATGAATCTGGACTGTGCTCCCAACCCATTATAAAAATAAGTGATGATCATCCAATCAGGAATTCCATGATGAGGACACTTCCTAAGCATCTCCTTGTAGCGCTCCCAAGCTTCACTTAGCGATTCTCCCGTTTGCTGCACAAATTGAGTAATAGCGTTTCTCATTGCAGCTGTCTTCGCCATAGGGAAGAATTTAGTAAGGAATTTCTGAGCAAGATCCTCCCAAGTAGTAATCGAACCAGCTGGTAGAGAGTGTAACCAGCTCTTAGCCTTGTCCCTCAGAGAGAATGGGAACAGTCTCAGCTTCACAGCATCTTCAGAAACATCGTTGAACTTGAAGGTGTCGCAGATCTCAATGAAATCCCTAATGTGTATATTGGGATTTCCGTTGAAGAACCCCCAAACTGGATTGAATTCTGCACCCATTGAATTATTCCAGGCTTGATCTCAAAGGTATTAGATGTGATAGTTGGCCGGACAATGCTAGATTGAATGTCATTGATCTTGGGTTGAGAAAAGTCCATCAAGGCTTTCGTTCGTGCTGCTGGATCTCCCATTTTAATGAGTACCTGAAACACAAAAAAATAAACTGTGAAAGTAAAAAAATCCGAGTCAGTGAACTTTAACGACCACTGATGACAAGCACATAAACTAAAAATTAACACTAAGTCCCTGGCAGCGGTGACAAGCATCGATTTAAGTTTGGGGGTGTGATAAGTGGCATTTTATACCACTTAGAACATCTTAAAATGGCTTAATTTAGTGCCTTGAAATCAAGTATTTTGTGTATTTGATGCATTTTTCTAGTGTTTATACATTTCAGGGTATTAGTTGCATTTCGGAGCAGTAATCATCAAGAATAAGCCTTGGCATGTGTTCACCATTGCGAGAGGAAAGAAAGGGGCAGATTACGGCGAAGAAACGGAGCAAACTCAGGAAAAATCCAGTAGGGTCCTGAGCGCCCGCTCAGCTATGCTGAGTGGCCACGCAGAAAGCTGAGCGCCCGCTCAGCTATGCTGAGCGGCCGCGCAGGGTCGGGAAATTAAATAATTATTTTTAGACTTCTACTTCTGTTTGGATTCCAACTTCTATGTAATCTGAGTTTTATGGGACTAGTATATAAGTAGATTTGGAGACGTTTTCACGAGGTTGGATGGTGGTATTAAGCAAGGAGGGAAGGAGATAAGGAAGAAGACCGTTTTAGCACACAGCAACGAAGAGGAAGCATATTTTCTTGTGATTCTTATTTTGTTGTAACGTTGGATGCTAGTTTTCTTACTTTGAACCTATTTACTCTTGTGACTTACTCTGATTTAATATAATTAGTTTAGTTATTATTTTCTTGTGTTTGTTTATCATGATTTCATATGAACCCATGATGACGATAAGTGCTATTATGGGCTAATCGTGATCATGGGGTCGCAACGGATTTACTATGGAATTCTTTAGTTAATTGTTTAATACTTTAGTGTGTGATGATTGTATGATATCTAGTATTGGTTGTGCATATTCGTCTTATGTGCATCGCGAACATATAAGATAGGGTGTTAATCTCTTGTGAAGCGACGGTGGATCTTGAGATTTAGAACTTGCCATGCTAGCATAGGTTCATGTATGATGTGCATGATTAGTGGGTAACTCTAACAGTTTTATTTGCCCTGTGTAATCAAAAGGAATAACTTGTGCTTAAATCGTTGTGTTGTCAATTTCTGTAGACATATAGGAACTCAACATAATTGATGACTATTCAACTTCTATCTTAATTGTGGATGTTTGGTAGAATGGTATTAGTACAATGAAAGTTGGCTTTTATCAGTTTCGTGTTATTCGATTAATATCATCACTGTCACATGCTAAAGGTAATAACAATAACTATTGAAGGAAGTAGTAATGAAGGTGTGATCTCATGAGTGTTTTAATATTGTTAATTGAAGTGTTATTTAAGTGATAAACTAAGTAATTAATTATAGTTAATATTTAGTCAACAATTCTAAGTGTTAGTGTCTTAACATTGAGAAGTAATCATACGGTGGTGCGTGAGTTTAATTAAACAATAATTAGTCTGAGTCTCTGTGGGAACGAACTAGAAAGTATTCTATATTACTTGCGAACGCGTATACTTGCGTGAATATTAGCGCGTGTTTTCGCCCTAACAAGTTTTTGGCGCCGCTGCTGGGGACTTGGCGTATTTGTTTAGTTTATGTACTTACCATCATTGGTCATTAGGACTCAGTGATTATGACGTAGTTGTTACTTATTGTTTCTGGTTGTGTTTCAGGTACTTAAGCGAGCGTTTATACAAACTCATTCTCGTACTCGCAAGAGGACTTTAGATACAGCTGAGGAGACAGACGAAGTTCTTGATATTCCGGAGAAGATAGATTTTGAAGATTCGGATTCAGGAACTGAGCAGAAAGAACCAGTAATCATGGGTGATCATATTGTTCAGGCTGATCCAGCTCTTATGGACTTTTCTCGGCCAAAAATTGATGACATTCAGTCAAGCATTCTTCATCCGTCTATTCAAGCTAACACCTTTGAAATCAAGTCGGGCACTATTCGGATGGTGCAGAATTCTGTTTCTTTTGGAGGAGCTGCAACTGAAGACCCCAACATGCACATAAGGAATTTTGTCACTTTTAAGTATGGCGTGACTGATGAGGCTATCAAGCTGAGGCTTTTCCCATTCTCACTGAGGGACAAAGCTAAGGACTGGTTACATTCTGAACCAGGTGGGTCCATCACTACTTGACAAGATCTTGCGCAAAAGTTTCTGGTGAAGTTTTATCCGATGGCAAAGACTGCTACTCTGAGGAGTGCTCTTACTCAGTTTGCGCAGCAACCTTCAGAATCTATGTGCGAAGCTTGGGAACGCTACAAGGAAATGTTGAGGAAGTGTCCACATCATGAAATGCCTGATTGGATGGTGATCACTGGTTTCTATAATGGTTTGGGGGCCCAATCTAGGCCCATGCTCGATGCAGTAGCTGGAGGCGCCTTATGGGCTAAAAGCTATACTGAGGCTTATAATCTTATCGAGACTATGGCTGCAAATGAGCATCAAAACCCAACTCAGAGGATGATGCCTGGGAAGGTAGCAGGTATTCTGGAAGTCGATGTAGCCACCGCTATTGCAGCGCAGCTCCAAGCGCTGTCGATGAAGGTTGATTCTCTAGCTACATATGGAGTTAATCAAATAGCTATAGTTTGTGAGCTTTGTGCAGGTTCTCATGCTACAGATCAGTGTTCTCTTTTCAACAAATCTGTTCAGTATGTGAATAATTATCAGCGACAACAGCAGCCTATGCCAGCTACTTATCATCCTAATAACAGAAATCATCCAAATTTCAGCTGGGGTAATAATCAGAATGCTATTCAGCCACCATATCAGCAAGGTGTGAGTAAACAGTTTAATCCATCTGGATTCCAGCAACCATAGCAGTATGCTCAAAGGCAATCATACCCTCAACAGGGAAGTGCAGATGCACCTACTAGTGCTGATTTTGAGGAACTTAAGCTGTTATGCAAGAGTCAGGCGGTTTCTATCAAGACCTTGGAAAATCAAATCGGTCAAATAGCCAATGCAGTGCTCAATCATCAACCTGGAACACTCCCTAGTGACACGGAAGTACCAGGCAGGAAGGAAGCTAAAGAGCAAGTCAAGGCTATTACCTTAAGGTCTGGGAAAGTTGCTGATGCTGAAAAGCGAAAAGAAGGAGAAGCTGAAATTAGAGATGAAGAAGCTAAGCAAAAGGAGAAAGCGGCGGAACCAAGGAAGACTACTGTTGAACACACTCTGCCTGAGGGTAATACAAGGGAGAAACAGCTCTATCCTCCACCACCTTTTCCTAAGAGATTGCAGTAACAAAAGCTGGATAGACAGTTCGGTAAGTTTCTGGAGGTGTTCAAGAAACTTCACATCAATATACCTTTCGCTAAGGTTCTGGAGCAAATGCCTAGTTATGCGAAGTTTATGAAGAGTATTCTTTCAAGGAAGGTGAAACGGGATGACCTTGAGACCGTTGCTCTCATGGAAGAATGCATCGCTGTCCTGCAGCAAAAGTTACCTCCAAAGCTTAAAGATCCAGGTAACTTCACCATTCCTTGTACCATTGGCAAGTTGACTTTTGACAAGTGCCTTTGTGATTTGGGAGCAAGCATCAATCTGATGCCGTTGTCGATCTTTAAAAAGTTGGATTTGCCTGATCCAAAACCCACATACATGTCTCTACAATTGGCTGATCGTTCTATTACTTACCCCAGGGGCATAGTGGAGGATGTGCTAGTCAAGGTGGATAAGCTCTTCTTTCCTGCAGATTTTGTTATTCTGGATTTTGAGGAAGATAAGAAGATTTCCATAATCTTGGGAAGACCTTTCTTGGCTACTGGTCGTACCTTGATAGATGTGCAGAAAGGTGAACTTACTATGCGGGTACAAGATTAGGATGTGACCTTCAACGTGTTCAAGGCAATGAAATTTCCTACAGAAGATGAGGAGTGCTTAAAAGTGGATGTGATTGATTCCACGGTTACTTCAGAATTCGATCGCATGCTAATGTCTAATGCATTGGAAAAGGCCTTAGTGGGGGATTTTGACAGTGATGATGAAGATGGCAACGAGCAATTACAATATCTGAATGCTTCTCCCTGAAAGCGAAAGCTGGACATGCCGTTTGAATCTCTTGGTACTTCTGACCTCAAGAATGCTGAAGGAAAGCTCAAACCATCAATTGAGGAAGCACCTACCTTGGAGCTCAAGCCATTACCTGAACACTTGAGGTATGCTTTTTTAGGTGATGCATCTACTTTACCTGTTAGTATTACATCTGACCTTTCAGGTAGTGAGGAAGACAAGCTCTTAAGGATTTTGAGAGAATTCAAATCGGCTATTGGATGGACCATAGCAGACATCAAGGGGATCAGCCCTTCATATTGTATGCATAAAATTCTGCTAGAGGAAGGTAGTAAGCCGACTGTTGAACAGCAGCGCAGACTTAATCCTATCATGAAGGAGGTGGTGAAGAAAGAAATTCTGAAATGGCTAGATGCAGGCATCATTTATCCTATTTCTGACAGTTCTTGGGTGAGCCCCATACAATGTGTGCCTAAGAAAGGAGGTATCACTTTGGTAGCAAATGAGAAGAATGAGCTCATCCCCACTCGAACAGTTATAAGATGGAGAGTATGCATGGATTATCGAAAGTTGAACAAAGCCACGAGGAAGGATCATTTCCCTCTTCCTTTCATTGATCAGATGCTTGACAGGTTGGCTGGTCATGAGTATTATTGTCTTCTGGATGGCTATTCAGGGTATAATCATATTTGTATTGCACCAGAGGATCAGGAAAAGACTACCTTCACTTGTCCATTTGGCACGTTTGCTTTTCGCAGAGTTTCGTTTGGGTTATGTGGTGCCCCGGCCACTTTTCAGAGATGTATGATGGCTATATTCTCTGACATGATTGGAAATAATGTCGAGGTGTTCATGGACGACTTCTCCGTCTTTGGACATTCGTATGATGAATGTTTGAATAATCTTCGTGTCGTACTCAAAAGGTGCGTGGAAACTAATTTAGTGCTCAATTGGGAGAAATGTCATTTTATGGTGCGTGAAGGCATTATTCTTGGGCATAAGGTCTCTAGCAAGGGTCTGGAGGTGGACAAGGCCAAGGTGGAAGTCATTGAAAATCTTCCACCACCTATTTCTGTGAAGGGAATCTGTAGTTTTCTTGGTCATGCGGGTTTTTATCGGCGATTCATCAAGGACTTTTCGAAGATATCTAAGCCATTGTGCAATTTTCTTGAGAAAGAAGTGCCTTTCAAATTTGATGATGAATGTTTGGCGGCATTCGAGACTCTCATGAAGAGTTTGATCACTGCACCAGTTATTACAGCAACAGATTGGATAGAGCCGTTTGAGATGATGTGTGATGTGAGTGATTATGCGGTAGGTACAGTTCTGGGACAGCGCAAGAATAATCTCTTTCATGTGGTCTACTATGCGAGTAAGACCTTAAATGGGGCCCAAATGAACTACACCACTATGGAGAAGGAGCTCTTGGCTATAGTCTTTGGTTTCGAGAAATTTCAATCTTATCTGCTTGGGACTAAAGTAACAGTATTCACTGATCATGCGGCCATTCGCTATTTGGTTTCCAAGAAGGATTCGAAGCCGAGACTCATTCGTTGGGTGCTCTTACTTCAGGAATTTGAGTTAGAGATCAAGGATCGAAAAGGTACTGAGTATCAAGTAGCTGACCATCTCTCTAGGTTGGAGAATCCCGAGTCTACTTCACAAGATAGGACATTAATCAATGAATCTTTTCCGGATGAGCAGTTGTTCGCAGTTCAGGAGGAAGAACCATGGTTTGCAGATATTGTAAACTATCTTTTCAGCAATATAATGCCTCCTAATTTGACCTCAACTCAAAAGAAGAAGTTTCTGCATGAGGTGAAGTGGTATATGTGGGATGAACCATATTTGTTTAGACAGGGAGCTGACCAGATCATCAGGAGATGTATCCCGTTCTGTGAGACGGAGGGGATATTACGAGACTGCCACTCCACGGTTTATGATGGACACTATGGTGGTGAGAAGACGGCAGCTCGTATTCTGCAAGTAGGTTTTTTATGGCCTACTTTGTTTAAGGATGCTCATCAGTTTGTTTTAAGGTGTGATCGTTGCCAAAGAGTGGGAAATTTGACGAGAAAGGATGAGATGTCGTTACATGTGATGCTTGAAGTCGAGGTCTTTGATGTTTGGGGAATCGATTTCATGGGGCCTTTTGTCTCGTCCTGCAATAATCAGTACATCTTACTGGCAGTTGATTATGTCTCAAAATGGGTAGAAGTCAAAGCTTTACCGACAAATGATGCAAAGGCAGTGCTGAATTTTCTTCATAAGCTGATTTTCACAAGGTTTGGAACACCTCGGGTAATCATAAGTGATGAAGGGTCGCATTTCTGCAACTGTAAGTTCACTTCTATGATGCAGCGTTATAATGTGAATCATCGAGTTGCTACTGCCTATCATCCACAAACAAATGGTCAAGCGAAAGTGTCTAACGGAGAGATCAAGCACATTCTAGAGAAGGTTGTTTGTCCGTCAAGGAAGGATTGGTCCTTAAAGCTCGATGAAGCTGTTTGGGCTTACAGAACAGCATACAAAACTCCACTTGGTATGTCCCCATTTCAGTTGGTGTACGGTAAGGGATGTCATTTACCTGCGGAGCTTGAGCATAAGGCCTACTGGGCGTTGAAAAAGTTGAACCTGGATTTAGATGCAGCTGGTAAGAAAAGAATGCTTTAGCTTAATGAACTTGATGAATTCCGACTTCAAGCGTACGAGAATAACAAAATATACAAGGAAAAGGTGAAGAGGTGGCACGATAGGAAGCTACATCCTAAGTTATTCATGCCGGGGCAACAAGTTCTCTTATTCAACTCTCGTCTCCGACTTTTTCCAGGGAAGTTGAAATCAAGGTGGTCTGGACCTTTTATTGTCAAAACTGTGTTTCCACATGGAGCGGTGGAAATTTTTGAGAATGATCCGGACCAAGCATTCAAGGTTAATGGTCAGCGGTTAAAGCACTACTATGGGGACATGGCAAACCGAGAAGTGGTTAATGCCATTTTATTGACTACATGAGAAAGGTACGCAACGTCAAGCTAATGATGAAAAAGAAGCGTTGCATGGGAGGCAACCCATGATTTGTTGTTACAGGAACCCTTAGAAGTTAATAACCTATTCAAAAACACAAAAAAATCAGAAAAACGGGACTAAAATTATTTTTTTCCAGTGACCCCCTGAGCGCCCGCTCAGGGGTCGACTGCCAGAAAAAATTTTAAGTACAGAAAAAAAAATAAAAAAAAAACAATTTTAGCCCATAAACCCACGATTTGTTCCTACTACCCCATCATTTTATCCCTCAACCCCACTCATAATCTAGTTTTAACCTAATTCACATCCTATATATACATACACCTATCCTACATATCCCCCACAAACTTCTACACTCAAACTCTCTCCCAAACACAAAAACTCAGTTCTTAAACACTTTTATTCAAGATTCAATGGCACCCAAGAGAGCACGAACTATTGATAGCAGCAGCACAGTCCCTACTGCTGATTCATCGAGGGGTACTGCTGCAAGGCCTCGGTTGAATGACAGAGCTGCAGAGGAGGAGTACACGAGGCTTTTGAGGAAGCCGATTCTGAATGAGAGAGGGTTTTTACCATCGGGGAGGGATGGTGAGTTGCTACCCATGATTGCAGAGAAGGGGTGGATAGCTTTTTGTGAGTCGCCTGAAGCAGTACCGATGAGCGTGGTTCGCGAGTTCTATGCGAATGCGAAGGCCGAGAAGAATGGGTTTTCTGTGGTCCGAGGGCTGACGGTTGATTATCACCCAGCGGCGATTCGCCGTGTGATTGGGCAACGAGAGAGGAAGCCCGAGGAGGAGAACTGGAATGAGAAGACTGCTGAGGATTTCGACTTGGATTTGATTTGTGCTACTCTCTGTAGGCCGGGCATGGTTTGGACCTTCAAGACCGGCACTGTTGAGTATCGTCACTTCCCGGTGATCACTATGAATAGGTATGCCCGTGCATGGAACGCACTTATTTGTGCTAATATTTTGCCTTCTTCGCATGCACACGAGGTCACAGTTGAGAGAGCACAATTGTTGTGGGGAATTCTTAATGAGGAGTACTATATGGACCTTGGTGAGTTTATCTACCAAGGAATTCTGAAGTTTTTGAGGGGAGCTAAGCATATGAACATCCCTTATGCATCCACGGTCACGAAGCTTTGCCGAGCAGTGGGAGTGAACTGGCCGGCTCATGAGCAGTTGCAGTTGTCGGCCGCTCTGATTGATTCTGGGACTCTGAATGGGATGCAGGAGTGGACCGGTGGTGAGCCCGAGGAGCATGGGCTGGGTTATCATCTTCTAGGAGGGCGTCCAGCACGAGGTGCTACTATGGCTAGGCCTAGGCGTGATGAGGCTGGTTCTTCGAGAGCTCAGGAGGGTGCTGGGATGGCTGATACCCAGTATAGGAGGCTTTCACGGCGGATGGATGCCATGTACGAGACGCAGAGCAGGTTTGCTCAGGAGCTCACCCTTGCGTTAGGGACTGCTTTTCGGGGCCTTGGAGCTGATATTCAGTGGCCAGTTTTTGGTGAGGACTCTGCATACCCGCCGCCTGATACTCCACCCACTGAGGGTGATGATGATGATGACTCCGAGTAGGTATACCCTGTGTTCCTTTCTACTACCTTCACTGGGGACAGTGAAGATTTTAAGTTTGGGGGTGGTAGTTAAGGAATATTTTGTGTGTGTCATATAGTTGCATATTCATGATAGTTAGTTCATATAGTTGCATAATTTTTGCCATATAGTTTTTTTTATTTATAGCTTTATTTGTTTATCATGTCATGTAGCTCATGCATATACCATGATCCCTTTTGCGATGATTTATCGACTGAATTGTGATGTTGATGCGAGTGTAGTGATAGCATTAAAGTGATATTGAGTCATGTAGGTTGATATGCATGTTAGAAGCACTTGTATTTTCACTAAGTCTTAGAGAATGCTTAAGGGCTAGATTGTTATTATGATCTGATTGTTTTCGAGGTTAATCTATTTATTATGCTTAGAATTCGATAATAGGTTCTTAGTGATAAAGGCATGAAAAAGAAAAAAATGGAGTAAAAATGGAATTTGTTGCTAGTTGTGACTAGGCGTCAAATGGCTAGTAGCCGGCTCGCATGTTATGCGAGTAGTCTAGGGTTGAGCAAGATGGAGCGAAACGCACTTGCTCAGAAAGTTTGAAAAAAAAAAAATTTGTGTTTATGCATAATTGATCACGAGTGGGCTCTTTGGTATTCGAGTTATTAAGTTCTTAGGGGACTTTGTGCCTAGTGACCTAAGGCTTTTAGAGTCTGGGATCCGCTAACCTAACGCTCGTTACATGGATACCATTGTATAAGTCTTTTGTGGACCTCACTCATTGCACGGTCAATTAAGCATTGTTGTCGTGAATAAAAAGCATGATTCCGTAATAAGCTCCAAAATTCTTGTAGTGTTATATGTCACTTTGTGCCTAGAATTTTTATTCTTTGCATAATCATGTGATTGCCTTGATTATAGTTGAGTCATAATAACTGGTCTAGTTTCGAAGCATATCTGTTAAGCATCTGCACACACCACGTTTCTGGCTGTATATTCGTTTGCATGAGTTTATTGATCTTTAGTCGCCTAACTGCATTTGTTGAGATGTTGCAATTTGGTTGGTTTGTTCGTAGTAAGGGGGATCACTGCATTTTCATATAGATTGCATTCATGCATGTTTTTTTTATTTGTTTTTAAGTCTGTGACGCTTGAGGACAAGCATCGATTTAAGTTTGGGGGTGTGATAAGTGGCATTTTATACCACTTAGAACATCTTAAAATGGCTTAATTTGGTGCCTTGAAATCAATTATTTTGTGTATTTGATGCGTTTTTCTAGTGTTTATACATTTCAGGGTATTAGTTGCATTTCGGAGCAGTAATCATCAAGAATAAGCCTTGGCATGTGTTCACCATTGCGAGAGGAAAGAAAGGGGCAGATTATGGCGAAGAAACGGAGCAAACTCAGGAAAAATCCAGTAGGGTCCTGAGCGCCCGCTCAGCTATGCTGAGCGGCCGCGCAGGGTCGGGAAATTAAATAATTATTTTTAGACTTCTACTTCTGTTTGGCTTCCAACTTCTATGTAATCTGAGTTTTATGGGACTAATATATAAGTAGATTTGGAGACGTTTTCACGAGGTTGGATGGTGGTATTAAGCAAGGAGGGAAGGAGATAAGGAAGAAGACCGTTTTAGCACACAGCAACGAAGAGGAAGCATATTTTCTTGTAATTCTTATTTCGTTGTAACGTTGGATGCTAGTTTTCTTACTTTGAACCTATTTAATCTTATGACGTACTCTAATTTAATATAATTAGTTTAGTTATTATTTTCTTGTGTTTGTTTATCATGATTTCATATGAACCCATGATGACGATAAGTGCTATTATGGGCTAATCGTGATCATGGGGTCGCAACGGATTTACTATGGAATTCTTTAGTTAATTGTGTAATACTTTAGTTTGTGATGATTGTATGATATCTAGTATTGGTTGTGCATATTTGTCTTATGTGCGTCGCGAACATATAAGATAGGGTGTTAATCTCTTGTGAAGCGACGGTGGATCTTGAGATTTAGAACTTGCCATGCTAGCATAGGTTCATGTATGATGTGCATGATTAGTGGGTAACTCTAACAGTTTTATTTGACCTGTGTAATCAAAAGGAATAACTTGTGCTTAAATCGTTGTGTTGTCAATTTCTGTAGACATATAGGAACTCAACTAAATTAATGACTATTCAACTTCTATCTTAATTGTGGATGTTTGGTAGAATGGTATTAGTACAATAAAAGTTGGCTTTTATCAGTTTCGTGTTATTCGATTAATATCATCACTGTCACATGCTAAAGGTAATAACAATAACTATTGAAGGAAGTAGTAATGAAGTTATGATCTCGTGAGTGTTTTAATATTGTTAATTGAAGTGTTATTTAAGTGATAAACTAAGTAATTAATTGTAGTTAATATTTAGTCAACAATTCTAAGTGTTAGTGTCTTAACATTGAGAAGTAATCATACGTTGGTGCGTGAGTTTAATTAAACAATAATTAGTCTGAGTCTCTAATATTCACGCAAGTATACGCGTTCGCAAGTAGTATAAGATATAAATCAGATTCGTTCCCACAGAGACTGGTTTAGGTTAAGTTCAATTTATGCACCTATGCAACAATATATGGTTATCGCTCAATGCTAAGACAAATAACAAATTGGGTTTTGATTAAACTAAGAGATTATACTAAATAACATTAACTAAGAGAATTGAGGTTGAATTACTATATATGACAAACATGGGATTCCAAATTCATTAAATACTTCATTCAATAGCCTTTTTGTTCTTAACCTTAGCATGTGATGGTGATGACACTAATCAGATAACATGAAACTGATAAACGCCAACTTTCGTTACACGAGTACCATTCTACCAGACATCCACAAAAGAGATAGAAGCTGAATAGGCACCAATTATATTGAGACCCTATATGTCTATAGAATTTGACAACATAACGGTTTAAGCACAAGTTATCTATCATGATTACATAGGGCAAGTCAAACGGTTAGAGTTACCTACGAATCATGCATACACATACATGAACCTATGCTAGCATGGCAAGTTCTAAACCTCTATATTCACTGTCGCTTCAATAGAGATTAACACGCTATCTTATATGTTAGCTACGCACATAAGACGAATAAGCACAACCAATACTAGGATATCAATCAATCACCACACACCAAGATATTGAAATAATTAACTATTGAAATCCATAAGTAAATCCGCTAGAACCCCATGACAACGATTAGCCCATAATCAAACCCATCGTCACCATGGGTTCATATGAAAGCATGGTATAAACAAGGTCTTAATAAACTGAATAATAATTAAAGTACGGATAAACGAGATGTAGGTTCAACAAGAACGAAAACGAGCATCCAAAGTTATAACTAATTCAAAGAATCACAAGTTGAAAACAAGATCTTCTTTTTCGGAGTTGTTCTGCGCTTCTAGGTCTTCTCCTTGGTATCCCAATCTTTCCGGATGATGAAAACCCTTTTTTTAAGTAAATATACGCCCCTAGTGGACCTGGACCCTTAAAATCGTCAAATTCCACTCAAAAAAGGCTTTTTCACCGAAATCAGCGACCAGCCGCGCCCTGAGTGGCCGCTCAGCTCTCTGAGCGGGCGCTCAACTCTGCTGAGTGGGCGCTCAGCTACTGACTGGGAAAATATTCTGATGAATCTTGTTTTGGCCATAACTTGAGTTCTACTCGTCAGAATTAGGCGATTCAACTGCCCACGCGAAGCTATTGAGATTCTATACAACTTGAAAATGGCCTTGGCTTCCAATTCTGATCACTTTTCATCATATTTCCTTTAAAAGCTTTTTTCTTCATATAACTGATACCTAAAATGCAATAACACAAAAACACATCAAAATACCAATAACTTGAGTCCAAAACACCAATTTAAGCTTGTAATAAAGCATTCCAAGTGGATATAAAATCCACTTATCAGATATCCAACAAAAATTCCTTCATCAGCTTTTAGATCAAATTTTGATAACTGTTCAGGATGAGTCTTAAGAACAAAACACTAACATCCAAATACATGAAAGTATTTTAGATTTGGCCTCTTTTTCTTCACCATCTCATATGGTGTTTTTCCATGCTTGTTGATTAGTGTAGCATTCTGTGTGAAATAAGCAGTCTGCACAGCTTCAGCCAAAAAGTAGGTTGGTAGCTTTGCTTCATCAAGCATAGTTCGTGCAGCTTCAATGAGAGTCCTATTCTTTCTTTTGACAACTCCATTTTGATGACATTCTCCAGGTTGATATTGCCATATCCCGGAGTTTTTCCCATGTTTCCATCTCCATAAGAAACTCATGGGCCAACCTTCTCCACAAAGTCTGATAGAAGGGCTTTACTTCCAGTCATATGTCCTGAACATCCACTGTCCAGTACTATGATATTTTTCCTGTTGCCCTACAATCACAAAGACCACTATTGGTTAGTTTTAAGGACCTAGACTTGCTTGGATCCTTTGGCCTTTTTAAGTTTGTTAGCATTTGCAGTGGATTTAATTTCAGAGTTTATGCTAACATGCTGTTTATCAGAGTTTATATCAGACTTTGCATCAGACTTTACACTAGAAGGAACAATACTAACTTTCTTTAAAGAAGGTTTTATTTGATAATAATCATAGTACAAACTATGATATTCCTTACAAGTATAAATGGAATGTCATAAACTACCACAATGAAAACAAGGATTTTGTGGTTTAAACCTAACAGACTGACTCTTAACTCCTGAATTAGGAGATAAAGATTTATATCCTTATTCTTCCTGCAAAAAGAAGCAAGATGGTTATAGTTTCCAAAGTTATAGCATTTCTTTCTAGGAGCATTAGTAACAGGCATATAGTTATTGCTTTTATTCACACCTTCCTTTCCATTCCTATTTTTCCTAGCTTCTTTGACCTTGTTCACATTTCTAATCTCCTTCAGCTTATGCTTAAGCTGTTTCTTTGTCATTAAGCCTATGTTAACTTCAGCTGGTTTATCCTGTTTTAATTTGTCAGAAGTTGACTTTTCTTTGACTTCTGTCCTAGACTATTTCATCTTTTCAGAATCAGACTTTACAGTTTTTGCTACAAACTTAACAGGATTTACCTTTGGCTTAACAGTCTGTTTAACAACAATTGGCTCAATTTGTTCAGTTCCTTTTTCACTTTTATCATCTCCATAACCTAACCCCTCTTTCCAGTTTCCACTACTTAATAAATTCTGAGTTGTTCTACCAGATTTAGTCCAAGTTCTGATAATTTCTCTTTCCTTTTCTAACTCAGTTTTTAAAGATTCATTCAATTTTAGCACTTCATCTCTAACATAAAAAACATCATCTCTTTCTTTATGAGTTTGATGGAACATAACTAACTCTTTTTCTAAATAGTCATTTCTCTTTCTAAAAGCAAGGTTTTTAGATATTAGTCTTTCACATGTTAAAGTCTGATCTCTATAACTAATGAACATGGTTTTAAGATATAATCTCAACTCAGTAATATCATCAGTATGAAAGGCATAAGTTGTTTGAGGTACCTTCAGTTCAGCAGTCTCAGGGCTGCTATCAGCATTTGTCATAAAGGCATAGTTCTCCTCATCTTCAGAATCTGAAGAGTCTGTCCAGCTTTTCTTCTTTGTGACAAGTGCCTTGCCTTTGTCACTTTTTCCTTTCTTGCAGTCAGGAGATATGTGGCCTTTTTCACCACAGTTGTAGCATTTGACATTTGAGTTGTCTCCTCTATCAGACTTTCCTCCTTTGCCTTCAGACTTTCTGAAACCCTTCTTATCAGAACTTCCACCTTTTCTGGAAAACTTCTTGCCCTTTCTAAATTTTCTATAGGCAATCTTTGTGATACCCTTCACCATAAAAGCACACAATTGCATCATCTCATCATCAGCATCTATTTCAAGTAAACTTTCAGTTTCTGAATCATCATCATCAAAATATGATGACTCTGAATCAGACTTTATGATGAGAGTCTTTCCTTTGCCCCTCTTTGAGGCAACAACTTTAGGAGATTCCTCCTCAGTTTTAAGTGCAACTGTCCTTGACTTTCTTCCATGCCTCTTTCTCCTTTGATCCATCTCAAGTTCATGAGTCTTGAGCATACCATAGATTTCATCAAGTGTAGTCTCGGTAAGATCATAGTTGTCCCTTATGGTAGTAGACTTCAAATCCCAATTTTCAGGAAGAGCTAACAGGAATTTTAGATTTGAACTTCAAGATCATATTCCTTATCCACCAGTGACAGATCATTCAAGAGTTTGACAAACCTGTCATATAAATCAGTTAATGACTCATCAGCTTTTGAGTCAAAGTGCTCATACTCTTGAGTGAGTATAGTCCTCTTGTTCTTCTTGATTGCATCAGTTCTCTGGCATCTTGTTTCCAAAGCATCCCATATCTCCTTTGCAGTCTTGTAATTAATTACCCTGTTTGACATAACATTATCAATGGCACTATACAGCAAATGCCTTACCTTTGCATCATTGGCAATAGATAAGATATCTTTAGCTGTATATTCACTTTTCTCCTTAGGTACGGTCTTTTCTGTTTGATCAGCAACTACAACAGAGAGCTTAGTAAGCTTATGTGGTCCTTCATTAATTCTGTCAAGGTATTCTGGATCTGTAGCTTCCAGAAATATAGCCATCTTCACTTTCCATATGGGATACTCAGAAGGTCTCAGTATGGGAACCCTAATAATCTCATATCGACTATGAGTTTGGGTGTTTTGAGTTTCTTGAGTTTTGGTGGGCTTAGTTGGGGTTTGTGTTTCTTCAGACATGATTGTTATTTGGATCTTTACTGTATGTGTGTTAACAGAATAGCTCTGATACCACTTGTTAGGTCACACAACACTGTAGAAGGGGGTTGAATACA
Source organism: Apium graveolens (assembly GCF_009905375.1). NCBI lineage: Eukaryota > Viridiplantae > Streptophyta > Magnoliopsida > Apiales > Apiaceae > Apium > Apium graveolens. The sequence goes on along the minus strand of NC_133652.1, from coordinate 131,893,115 downwards.
GTGTTTATACAATCAAATCGATTTAACACAAGTATGTAACAAAGATCAAGTATATTGAATAAACTCTATTACAATATGAATTGTTGTTCTCTCTCAGTGATGAACAATATCACTAAGAGTTGCTAGGTTACAATGTATAATCTTCTCGATAATGATAACAAGTATAGTGTAAACCCTAAGTCTTTATTTATATACTACACAGTTACAAGATATATTCTAATTGATATGGAATACAATTATGTCTCCTAAAATATATTAATCAGATATCTTCTACAAGTCTTCTAGTCCTCTAACTCTTTCCATGCATATCTTCTATTGTTTTAGTCTCGATCTTCTACTGTAAATCAGCTTCCTTCCTTATATGAAAGTCTTCTTGTACTTAAGTTCTGATATGACCTTAAGTTCTCACTTCCAGTAAGTCCTGATTTCAGTAAGTCCCGATATGTCCTGTTTGTTAAGATCTGAAAACTAAACATGAATCATATTAGACATGACATCTCAAATATATCTAATATATAAGGCACGTATTGTGGCTAAAGGGTATGTACAGAAGCAGGGAGTTGATTTTGACAAAATATTCGCTCCGGACACACGTCTTGAGACTGTTCGACTATTACTAGCCTTGTCAGCCATGAATGGCTGGGAAGTCCACCACCTCGATGTCAAAACAGCTTTCTTGAACGGAGAAATACTTGAAGAAGTATACGTCACTCAACCAGAGGGCTTTGTCAAAGCAGGCCACGAACATAAAGTTTACAAATTACTAAAGGCATTATATGGTTTAAAACAAGCACCTCGTGCTTGGTATGCTAAACTTACTAAATATCTTGAGGTATTTGGTTTTGTGAGATGCCCGTATGAGCAAGCTGTCTTTATTAAGCGTGTTAATGGTGAAATATTGATTATTGGGGTGTATGTTGACGACCTACTGGTCACAGGCACCAACCTTGCTGCCATACAGGAGTTCAAACAACAGATGAACAGTAAATTTCAAATGAGCGACTTGGGCAAACTTTCGTACTATCTTGGAACAGAAGTGGAGCAAGGGACAGGCTTCATTGAGCTAAAACAGTTGGGCTATGCAAAAAAGATTCTCGAAAAGACTGGAATGTCAGATTGTAATCCCACGAGGTTTTTAATGGATCCTAAAGAAATACTCAACAAAGACGCAGATGGAAAACTAGTTGAGTCGACTGTATCTAAGAGTTTGGTGGGGGGCTGAGATATCTAGTCCATACACGCCCAGATATTGCCTACTCCGTTGGAATCGTGAGTAGGTATATGGAAAAGCCAACAGTTCAACATTTGAATGCTGCAAAACGCATACTCAGATACATAAAAGAAACTCTGAACTTTGGTTTGGTCTACTCGAAGAATGGAGAAAACACTTTGCTAACAGGCTACTCGGACAGTGATTTAGCCGGACATGTGGATGATCGGAAAAGTAACGAAAACCTTATAACCCGGGTCTCACAGAAACAAAAATGTGTTGCTTTATCATCGTGCGAGGCTGAGTTTATGGCTGCTACAGCTGTAGCTTGTCAAGCAATTTGGTTGAGAAACTTGTTGAGACAAGTAACAGGGAAGTATGATGGTCCATTGGTGTTGTTCATAGACAACAAATCTGCTATCGATCTTTCTAAGAATCCGGTGTTTCACGGAGGTAGTAAACACATTGATATCTATTACCATTTCATTCGTGAATGTGTGGAGAAGGGAGAAATAATCATCAACCATATTTGCTCAGAGAATTAGAGGGCAGATATCATGACTAAGGCACTTGCTATCACTAAATTCGAAGCCATGAGGAAACTGCTCGGTGTCAAAAGTCTGAACAAATGATTTTAAACTACGGGGGAATGTGTTGGGTTTAATCTAAACTCATTTGTTTATGTCATTTATTTTATTTATGTTAACGTTGGTTTGCCAGGGTGTGTCTTACCATAAACTGGTCATAGTACGTGAGTATTTGTAGGAACTATAGCTTCGAATAATAGTAGTTGAGCCACGTTAGGAGTTTCTGTTTTGGTTTTCCTAGTTTGTAGGTATCACATCTTATGTGATTAGTCTATATCTGTATTCGATTTTTCAATGAAATAAGAGAAAGCAGTAGTTAATTAGTACATCTCTTTGTTTTCTCAATTTTTAAAACATACACATGTTATACATATATATCTGTATCTGCAGAAACACTGGGACTCTGGTTCAATATGTTCTTCTCAGGTTTATATGAGAAAACTCATCACATATAATCAGTTTTTTTTTAAAGTTAACATTTTTACTACTTGCAAAATACAAGTTGTATTGGAATATAGTTCATTCTTGTAAACAAATAAACTAAAATCTTGTTGCCATCTGCAAAGCTCTCTGCATATATATTGTGACATTCATTTGTTTGGTGATGATTGTATTCAGGTGATGAGGAGGTTATGGGAAATGAAGGGGTGAAGTGTTGTTCCTACACTAAAATGGAATGTAAGGCCGGAAGTTATTTTGAAGAAATATGTAATGAACAGTGCATGGACATGTAATGAACAGTGCATGGACATGTGTGGTAACATTGGACAGTGCAAGGTGGAGGGCAATGTGCAGTATTGTCACTGTATTTGTTGATGCTCTTTTTTTATCATCACTTGTAACTTCAATTCTCTATTCAACTTCAATAAAACTGTAATGTTTGTTCTAATATCAACTTCTACTTTTAAGAAAGGCAAGTAGGTTGCTAAAAAGGACTTCCATTTCTGGAGGAAAAGTTGAAACTCGTGTACCCATTCCTCTCTTTAACAAATTTAGCTCTTGTTTTCATTCCTAAAGGGTAGGTACGAGCAAGACAACCAGTACGAAATAGCAACATTAAAAATTAAATCAATGAATAACCAAATTAAAATGAAAACTGAACCAATATATATGAATAAGGTTTGATTTTGAAAAATTTCTGTCAAATATAAACGAACAGAATTGAATAAAACTAATAATATATATATATAATTATATAAATAACAAGAGTAAACGGATTCTGAGATACATCTCAAGATACAACCCTTGGATAACCTAAAATACTACTTTGTTTAAGCCTTATTTTTCTTTCCCTTTTTGTTGTTTTTCTCTCACGGTTCTATCTTAATATTTTTTCTTCTTTGTCTCTGTTACAGCCTAATACACAGAATCAAGCTCTCTTTCATACACACCAAAGAAAGTGTGGTTTAAAATTCTACTTGAGTTCATCAATATTCACTAAATTACCATACTCGTCTATCTCAATGAAAGTATTATTACATAATCTGCGAAAAATCAAATTATAATAACAATCGCGTTCGTGCGTGTAAATGACAGAGTGACGTAAACAACATCGAACGAAATAAAAAATTAAGGGGAAGGAGGTGTGAACTAAAAACCTCATTTTAGAATTAAAAAACCCTAGATACAGAGGTCTGTATCTACAACAATGAACAAGAAGAAAGAAAACATTTTATTGAATGAAAAACTAACTTTTTAATACATTTGGTAAAAAAGGTATATATACACAAAATGGTCAACTTTAGTTGACTGATAGCTCATCTAACTAACTACTAGCACCACAAACTATTTGTCAATGTATTATTGACTTGAGACTTAATGTAATAACCCCATTTTTTGGAATTTTTGGAACCTTTATGAATAGTGTTATGCTGAATAAGAAAACTTTTCATGCCACACTATGTAGGGGTTCTTTTATTGATCTTCTGGGATATTATTAGTACTCTATGTGGTATATAAGTGTATGTAAAGATCGTCAGAATCCAAATTTGAACCTTTTGATTTTTCCCGAGAATCCACCAGATACCGAAAGAATTGAGTATAAGGTAACATGATTGAAAGGATTTAAATTCAAGGATTATAAGAGAGGATCATAAAAGGAATATAATGTATTGAGAAAGGTTAAGGGAACCCAAGTAATAAAATCCCGGGTATGATCCCTCAAACGATAAACGAGAACGAAAGTTAAGCGAACCGTATAACAGATCAGCGGTCATTAGGCAAGCAATTAAGAGTTAATCAAGGAGGTTAGGGATGATGATGTCATCAAACCAACAAGATGACATAGAAAAGGTGACATAAGCATGACATAAGGGAAGGAGGTGTGGTTGATTTATAACCACACAATTTTTTTTCATGGTTAAAAATGATTAAAGCAAAACAAAAGTCAACCAACCAAGGCAAATCAAAACAAATCACAAAAAAAACACAAAACACTCCATTTCTTCGTCAAGCTCTCGGCTTTTCCATCGAAAAGCAAGGGAAATTTTTCAAAACTTAAGCTACACACCTTCATAATTCAAGAGGTTTGTTTCTTTAGCTTCTATAATTCATAACTTAGATGAGCCATAAGTTTAAGCTCAAGATTCCATGATTATCATAGCTAATCAATTCATCAAAGTTCTTGGTGAATAGTATTTTTCAAGAACTTGAAATTTTGATCTTGTGTTTTTGTTTAGATATAGCTTTGGTAAGGATTTTCAAGGGTGATTCCAAGCTCCCTAGTACTTTTACTCACCAAGGAAGGTATAATCTCATACCCTAGCCCTACTTTTGTATAAATTAGAGTTAGTATGTTTGGTATGGTTCATGAGAGGCATGGTTATTGTGTATTTAGATATTGGTTGGTTTTGTGATGTGTTTGGAGTTGTAAATCTTATTGATTAGTTAAAGAACTTAAGTAAAGCTTTTAGTTCATATGGGGAATAAGTATAAATTGTTAATGTTGAGTTGTTGGGGCTGTTATGATGTAGTATGGATGGAGTTTTGATTGGGTTGTGATTGTGGATTGATTGTGGGTTGAATTGGAGTGTTTTAAATTTGGGTAATCGCGTAAACATAGCCGTCGTAATGTCCGATTTACTTTAGGCTGTTTTTGTTCTTAACATTAGGACCCGTGAACTCACTGCTAGGTTTTGACCATTGCCATGATTAGATAGTTCACGTTACGAGCTTCGTTTTGATATGTAGTTCGTTTGATTCCGATGTACGGTTTAGGAGAAACGACCGTTTTAAGTAACGGCGTTTCGCAACCGAACCATTACCCCTCGCCTTACTTTGAAACCTTGGTTAAGGACCTTAAATGACTAATTGGGGTAAGAAACAGTTATGTAAAGTGGATTAGGCAGTTGGTAAGGTACTCGCGAAAGAATCGCCTTAAAACCCTTAATGGTTAATTTATTAAAAATAGTGGAGCCGAGGGTACTCGAGCGACTTAAGTAAATCGTTAAGCGCGAAAGCGAACGTTAGGACTCTAAATGGTTAAAGTCTAGTTTCTTAAGCGACCGGGGTTTAATTCTGACTTATGTTGTTGTTCACAGGTTATCGGACCCACTCTAAGCTTAAGTCTATCCGGGAGCACTCAGGCAAGTTTTCTACCGGTATAACTGTTGTTGTGATGTATATGTGTATATGCATGATCTTGTGATAAATGCATATTTGTTATTAGCAAATTCTTGCGATATATTGTAGCATGTGATATGGTATATATGCATGCCTGTTTCGAATTCTTGATTTAAATATCTGTTGGTTCAAATGCTTATTAGTTGCATAATAAATATGCTAGAGATAAGCAGTAGTTGCGTATACCCTGAGTATAGGGGACCCAAAGGTGAACCCTTTTCTAAAACCGGGAGTAGATGTTCCCGAGTATATGATATATATATATATATATTTATATATATATATATTGATATAGTTTTCAAAACTATTAATCGAATAAGGTTTATTCGATAAGTTTATATTATTTAATGAATATTACTTGAATATTCATTCGAGGACTTATGACTCGGTTTATATTATTTCGAATATTCATTCGGGGGCTTATAACTCCGTTTATTTTATTAATGAATATTATTTTGAATATTCATTCGGAGGCTTATGACTCCGTTTATTTTGTTAATGAAGATTATTTTGAATATTCATTCGAGGACTTATGACTCCGATTATTTACTAAGTAATATTCTTTATTTTATTAAAGAATAATGTTTCGATAATCAAACTTATTTTTTTGATTATTCAAATAAAGATAGTACTTTCGTATAAGTATATCTTTGGTTATTTAATACCCATTTCAAGTATGAGTTTAACACTTCTACTTCGATTATTTTTATAGAGATTATCCTTTTTGGTAATATTATTTAAATAATATTATTCAGATATTTTCTAATATATTGGGACTGATTTATTTTAATAAATCAACAGTACCCCAAACATTCTTAAAAATGTTTTTGAGTCTTCAAAATGACTTTTAAAGTTTAGAGCGGATCCCAAAACTCGTTTTAAAATTTAATATCTCCCTTTTTGAAGGGGACTTGAATACTCGTTCAAAAATCTAAAGGATCCGGCTCTGGGGTGTATTTTATATTCGCAACGAGGTTGCTGTTTTGATAAATGAATTGATTAGTTACCCAACGTTCGGGAAGTAAGTCCATCTATTGAGTCGGCATAAGCAACATGGGCTCAGTGGGCGTCCATGAAAGTGTAAGTGGCTCAGTGGGAGTCCATCAAATGCGTAAGTGGCTCAGTGGCAGTCCAGCATAAGGTCCTATTGCGGCCAGGGTGATGACCATTGGGGAATTCGTCCATCTACTAGTAGAAAAGGTTACTTATTGGTATCTTTGCCTGATCAACAAGATATCAGGTTTATGCCAAGGTTTTCTCCTTTCCAAATTCATTAGATATTGCAACTCTGTTTATAATTTTCATAACAGAGGTTTTCAAGGAGTGTATGAAATGTATATATATATAGGTGTGTATATATATATCAAGACTTAATGAAGTATCTCGTAACTTCATTATTTATAATGATATTTCAAAGATTGAATCTATTCAAGTCTTATCTTGTAGTCTCATCAGTGTGATGAACTTTTGAAACTAATTATAACTTGAACGGTGGTAGTTCAAGTAGTATTCGGAAAAGATATAAGTATATTGGAGTATCTTGTAACTTCATCTTTTAAACTTATATCTAGTTAATGATTATCTTATGCATGACAAAGATTTTCAGAAAAACGTTGAGACACGGTTGGATATATGAGATCACCTTGCAACGATATTTTTATACAGTTATAAACTGGAACTCTGTGTATATTATACATGTCAGAGGATTTCAAAGATTGTGAAAAGTATATATGTATATATACTAAATATTTTACGACTTGGTCGCATTAAGATATCAGCTTGGTTCATTTCTTCTTGACCAAGACTTTCATGAGTACTATGAGAATGCTCATATATTGTTAATCATTATACATATTATTTTGGTGGGCTTGTTGCTCACCCTTGCTTTCTTCTTTCATCACACAACATCAGCTAGACAAGATGAACAGGACCAAGCTTCCAATTCACAAGCGGTTAGAAAATGTTCCGCAGTTTTCTGGAAGCGTTGATGCCGCCGTAGCTGAGGTAGGAGCTACCAATAGGCTAGGTTTTCAACTGTTGATGAACCAGATTTATGTATATTTATGAATTGTAATAATGGCAAAGAAATGTAAATTTATTCAGAAACCCTTTTAAGGTGTATTGGCATATAATTATGGAATAAAACGACTTGTGATTATTTTTGGATATTCATCTCTGAGACTATAACTTGTGGTGTGTGTGTTTATGGTGGGGTCACAGTACAGAATAGTTGATTATTTATTAAGATTGGGTGTTATTAAGGGAAATGGAACTCGTGACAACCCGGATCCCCAACCCCGGATTTGGGTGTGTTACAGAAATGGTATCAGAGCGAAGCGTTATAAACCTCAGAGATGATGTGACGTTAAGATAATAATTTCACTAAGATAATAAGAACTCTTGCCAAGTTCATAGTCGGACTACCTAACGTAGTACTGACAGTTAAAACCCTTATGGGAACCCTTATAAATATCGTGATAGAAGTGTAGTTCGTTATCGTAGATGGTAGCGGGACTCCGAACCCTGAGGTTGAGGAGCAACAATGCGATGATGTTTATTAGTTATTGGAGATCAGATTGTGGATCCGATAGAGCGTCCTAACACGGAACCAGATGATGTTCATATTGAGGATGTAGCGGTTGAGGATGTTGTCCTAGAAGGGATTATCGCTGAGAAAGATCCTGTGAAGGATCCTGACAAGAATGAATAAAGGACCACTGAGGAATTGATGACCATGGTTAGGGCAACTACCAGAGGTAGGATTGGCCGGTCACTACCAGAGGTTCGTTCAAGTTTGTAAAGATAGTAGCCCCTTTAACGCGGCTTACTCATAAGACTGAGAAGTTCGAATGGATAGAGAAATGCGAGAACAGCTTTTAAGAACTGAAGCAAAGATTGGTGACGACCCCTATGGTGGCATTGCCGGATGGAAAAGAAGATTTTGTGAATTTTAGTGACGCTTCGCATAAGGAATTAGGGTGCTTCTTATACAGCACAGCAAGGTAATCGCGTACACGTCAAGACAATTAAGGGAATATAAAATTCGATATCCCCACCCATGAGCTTGGGCTCGTGGCAATAGTTTTGCCCTAAAGATTGGAGGCACTACTTGTATGGAGAGAAGTGCGAGATTTACACAAGCCATAAGTGCTCTAGTGCACTTTCACGTAGAAAGAGCTCAACATGCGCCAGAGGAGGTGGTTAGAGCTAATCAAGGATTACGATTATGAGATTCTTTATCATCCAGGGAAAGCCAAAATGGTGGCTAATGCCCTTAGTATAAAGGAGAGACTCAAGATGAAAATTTCTTTGGGAGAGTTGATAAGAGATTTTGAGAAAATGGAAATAGAAGTGAAGGTAACCGGAGCCGGTACCGAAACGCTGTTTGAGATTGCAATACAGCCCGAATTATCAAAAAAGATCATATTGTGCCAAGAAAAAGTGATGAATGAAGGCAGAGAGTCAATGACTGGAGAAGAGATTAATACCAAGAAAGATGATAAGGGAATAACGAGGTATTCCTACAGAATTTGGGTTCCAAACGTTTAAGAGCTTAAGGACTGGATCTTAGATGAAATCCATAGCTCGAGGAATAAGATTTAGGGCAAACCCCGAATGTGATAGTCAGGGAGGTTGCCATTAAGAAAGAAGGAGCCCATAACATAATGAAGTGGAAAACAAGGATTTTAACGTATAAGATAACCCCAAGTATGGGAGAAGGATGAAACATTTCATACTAAGGAAATAGAAAGTTGAGTAAAGAAAGGAGACCTGAGACGGTACTCCTATACGGTAATTCATGGACCTGTCTAAAAAGAACTTAGACTATTATCCCCAACCACCACCTTGAGGAAACAATGCGGTAGGAAATTCTTTCGTGACCTTTAAATCACTAAGCTCTCAGAGTTCCAAGGAACAGGTTGACCCAGTCGAGGCAAGAGCCTGGCTAAAGGAAATATAGGAATCATTTGAAATTCTAAATGATTGACGAATCACAAAAGACTGTTTTGTCACTTACCCTCCTAAGAGAGAGGCCACCCGCTGGTGAAAGGCCAAGGAAGGCACGGAGCAAGAGATTATAATAAACTGATTTAAGTTCAGTCAATTGTTTTCAGGAAAGTACTTCCCAAGGTTATGGAGATAGTGTAAAATCTTTAGAGCTAGAACAAAGGCAGACGAGGATGATGAATTATGAATCTAAGTTGTAAAAGTTGTCAAGAATCGTTCTGAGGACACGAATCCAGAATGACGGGATGTTTGAAATCAATGCTTATGTTGTGTTGGTTCATGAAATAATGATAAGAGAAAGGAAAATAAAAAAAGGAATTGAAGTGGAAAGGAATATAAAGGCAATAGAGTTTGAGGAATGATAGGGGAGTTGGGTATGAGGAAACCCTAAAGACTCGTAGCAATAGAAATAGAAAAGTATGTAATCGTCAGGATGAGGGTGATTCACCATGAGTTAAAAATTGATGGTTGAAGGCATAAGAGATACATATATTTTATTCCCTGTAAGTTGGGAGGATCCGAGGAAACCTTGAGATAGTTCGAAGGATGAATAATAAAATGCGGATAGACTAAGGAGACAAGAAAGTAAGAAATTAGGAAAATTGGATTAAGGAAGTGACCTTCAAGAATGTAAAGTGTAAGACCGGTGGCTTGATACCCAGAAAGGGAGACGCCAGGTATGAAAGATATCCCAACATTGAGATGACTGTTGAGATAAACAACAAAAGAAAATAAGGATTTATTAAGAAGAAGTTCACGTTGAACACGACCAATATCTTCTAGAACATCCCTGTTATCATTACTAAATCAGGCAAGAAAAGTGGATAACCGTTGTTATCTTTTGGAGGCCATATTGGTTGACCTCATTTTGAATAAGGATATTATTGTGAAATTTGGTATAGACTATCGAGATGGGAATGATTAAATAAGATAATCTATCAAGGATATATGACTTGATTTATCCATGAAAGGATGCATGTACTTTTCTAAAGGTGGAATTAAGGATAGAACATCGGTAACTTAAAATGAATCCTAGGGGAATGCATAAAGGTTGGCATTTCACCCTTAATAGGGATAGCATGAGTTTTGACAAGTATGAATTGGAAAGGATCAAGGTAACAACAACCTTTAAAGATCAGTAAAGAAATTTTTCAGAAGTACATAGACAATGGTTCTAGTATTAGTAAATGGTATTTTGATATGCCCTGTATCTAGGGGATACAGGAGGAACGATTTAAAGATAACCTTAGAGGTTTTACAAGGAGAAAGGTAATATTCAAAATTCTCAAGAATAGAAATGTTGATAAAGGAAATATAACATAATTATAATGATGCCAAGTGGGGCACGTGTTAAACCACGAGAAAATATAGATTGAACCCAACGAAGGTCAAGAATGGAGAAAACAAGAAGGACCCAAGATAAGAGACGTCCTAAGTATGATCGAGAGTCAGTCGTGACAATGATTAACCTCTAAAAACTGAGGCAATAATGTAATAACCCCAATTTTTGGAAATTTTTGAAACCCTTATGAATAGTGTTTTTGCTGAATGAGAAAACTTTTCATGCCACACTATGTAGGGGTTCTGATATGGATATTCTGAGATTTTATTAGTACTTTATATGGGATATAAGTGTATGTAAAGATCGTCAGAATCCAAATTCAAACACTTTGATTTTTCCCGGAAATCCACTAGATACGGAAAGAATTGAATATAAGGTAACAGGATACGAAGGATTTAAATTAAAGGATTATAAGAGAGGATCGTAAAAAGGAATATAATGTATTGAGAAAGGTTAAGGTAACCCAAGTAATAAGATCCCGGGTATGATCCCTCAAACGATAAACGAAAACGAAAGTTAAGCGAACCGTATAACAGATCAGCGGTCATTAGGCAAACAATTAGGAAGTTAATCAAAGGGATTAGAGAGAGTGATGTCACCCAACCAATGAGAAGAGGACAAGGAGGGAAAGATGACATCATAACATGACATAGGCAGGACATGGGAAGGAAGGAGATGTGGTGGATTATTAACCACACAAAATCAAGGTTAAATTGGTAATTAACCAAAAACAAAACAAAACCAAATCAACCAAGCCAAATAATTCATTCTTCATCAAAACAAAAAGAAACCAAGGCATTGTTCTTCATTTGCTCTCGGCTTTTTCATCTTTAAAGGCAAGAAATTTCAAAAATTCAAGATCCAAGCTTCCTAAATTGGTGAGTTAATTCCCTAATCATCCTTATGCATAGTTAGGGCTATATCATGAGTTTAAGCCATCAATTATTTCTCAATCTTCTTCATTAAATCAATGAAGAACACAATGAATAGTGTTTTCAAGTTTTTAACTTGAAATTTTTCTTGTTTTCCTTTAAGATCCAAGCATCCCTAAGACTTCTCAAAGCTTCTTAAGGCTTCCTAGCTACTCCCACCACTTCAAGGAAGGTATATCATCTCCAAACCCTGGATTCCTATGTTTAATAAGATGATTTTGATTATTATGGTGATATTGTAGCTTAATGTTTGTGGTTTAGAGTTTGGGTTGAAGTGGTTTTGAAATGGAATGGTAAATCTTGTTGTTTTGGTTAAAAGAATGTAGTATAGTTAAATTCAAGCTTAGACATAAGTATGAATGTTAAAATTGAGTTGATTTGGGGCCGTTGTAATGTAGTTTAGATGGAGGTTGATTGGGTTGTGAATTGGAGTTGAAATTGTGGTTGTTTGAATTGGTTTAAATTTGGGAAATCGCGTAAGCATAGCCGTCGTAACGTCCGATTTTCTTTAGACTGTTTTTGTGCATAACATTAGGACCCGAGAACCCCATGCTAGATTATGACCATTGCCATTTCTAGATATCTCGTGTTACGAGCTTCGTTTTGATATGTAGTTCGTTCGATTCCGATGCACGGTTTAGGAGAAACGACCGTTTCAAGTAACGGCGTTTCGCGAACGAAACTTTTCCCCCCGTCTTACTTTGAAACATAGGTTAAAGACCAAAAAGGGTTAATTAATGTATGAAACATTTATGGTAAGTGTGTTAGGCAGTTGGTAAGACACTCGCGAAGGAATCGCTTTAAAACTCGTAAAGGTTAAATTATTAAAAATGGCGGAGCCGAGGGTACCCGAGTGACTTAAGAGAATCAGTAAGCGCAAAACAAGCGTTAGAGTCTAAGTTTGTTAAAGTATAGATTTACAAGTGACTTTGGTTTAATTCCAACTTACTTGTTGCTTATAGGTTACCAGACTCGTCCCGAGCCATTTGTAACCCCCAGTCGCTCAGGCAAGTTTTCTACCCGTTATACTGTTGTTGTGATGTATATGTGTATATGCATGATCCTGCGATAAATGCATATTTGTTATTAGCAAATTCTTGCGATATATTGTAGCATGTGATATGGTATATATGCTTGCCTGTTTCATATTCTTGGATTATATATCTGTTGGTTAAAATGCTTACAGTTGCATAATACCTATGCTAGAGATAAGCGGTATTTGAGTTTACCCTTAGTATAGGGGATCAAAAGGTGAACATATTTCTAAACCGGGAGTCGATGTTCCCGAGTATAATATATATATTTTTATATATATGTGGTTATAGTTTTCAAAACTATTAATCGAATAAGGTTTATTCGATAACTTTAAGTTTATTTTATTATATGAATATTATTTCGAATATTCATTCGAGGGCTTATGACTCCTTTATTTTATTATATGAATATTATTTATAATATTCATTCGAGGACTTATGACTCCTTTATATTACTTAATGAATATTACTTGAATATTCATCTGAGGACTTATGACTCCTTTTATTTTATTTATTGAATATTATTTTGAATATTCATTTGAGGATCTATGACTCCGATTATTTGCTGAGATATATTCTTTATTTTATTAAAGAATAAGGTGTCGATAATCAAACTTATTTTTGATTATTCAAATAAAGATAGAACTTTCGTATAAGTATATCTTTGGTTATTTAATACTCCTTTCAAGTATAAGTCTTACAACTTCTACTTCAATTATTTGTATAAAGATTATTCTTTATGGGAATATTATTTAAATAATAATATTCAGATATTTTCTAAAAATATTGGGACTGATTTACTTCATTAAATCAGCATTACTCCAAACACTCTTTAAAGTGTTTTCGAGTCTTCAAAATGATTTTTAAAGGTTAGAGCGGATCCCAAAACTCAATTTTATATTTAAGATCTTCCTTTTAAAGGGGATTTAAATACTTGCTCAAAACCTGAGGGATCCGGCTCTGTGGTGTATTTTATATTCGTAACGAGGTTGCTGTTTTGATAAATGAATTGATTACTTACCCAAGGTTCGGGAAGTAAGTCCATCTATTGAGTCGGCATAAGCAATATGGGCTCAGTGGGCGTCCATGAAAGTGTAAGTGGCTCAGTGGGAGTCCATCAAATGCGTAAGTGGCTGAGTGGCAGTCCAGCATAAGGTCCTATTGCGACCAGGGTGATGACCAGTGGGGAATTCGTCCATCTACTAGTAGAAAAGGTTACTTATTGGTATCTTTGCCTGATCAGCAAGATATCAGGTTTATGCCAAAATTCTTTCCTTTCCAAATTTATTGGATATTGCAATTCTGTTCATACTTTACATGACAGAGGTTTTCAGGAAACGTATGTATATATATAGGTGTATATATATATATCGGGACTTAATGAGGTATATCATAACTTCATTTCCTTCAAAATATTTCAAAGATTGAATCTATACAAGTCTTATCTTGTAGTCTCATCAGTGTGATGAACGTTTGAAACTAATTATAACTTGAACGGTGGTAGTTCAAGTAGTATTTGGAAAAGATATAAGTATATTGGAGTATCTGGTAACTTCATCTTTTAAACTTATATCTAGTAAATGATTATCTTATGCATGACAAAGATTTTCAGAAAAATGTTGAGACAAGGTTAGATATATGAGATCACCTTGCAACGATATTTTTATACAGTTATACACTGGAACTCTGTGTGTATTATGCATGGAAGAGGACTTCCCATATTTTGAAAAGTATATGTGTATATATATATACTGAATATTTTGCGACTTCATCGTATTAAGATATCAACTTGGTTCATTTCTTTTAACCAAGACTTTCATGAGTACTATGAGAAGGCTCATATATTGTTAATCATTATACATATCATTTTGGTGGGCTTGCTGCTCACCCTTGCTTCTTCTTTCATCACACAACATCAGATAGATAAGATGAACAGGACCAAGCTCCCAATTCGCAAGCGGATAGGAAACGTACCGCAGCTTTCTGGAAGCGTTGAGGCCGCTGTAGCTGAGGTAGAAATTACCAATAGGCTAAGTTTTCAACTAATAATGTACCAGACTTATGTATATCATGAATTGTAATAATGGCAAAGAAATGTAAATTTATTCAGAAACATGTTTAAGGTGCATTGGCATATAATTGTGGAATAAAACGACTTGTGATTATTTTTGGATATTCATCTCTGAGACTATAACTTGTGGTGTGTGTGTTTATTGTGGGGTCACAGTACAGAGTAGTTGATTATTTATTAAGATTGGGTGTTATTAAGGGAAATTGAACTCGTGACAACCCGGATCCCCGACCCCGGATTTGGGGGTGTTACAGAAGTGGTATCAGAGCTAAGCGTTATAAACCTCAGAGATGAAGTGATGTTAAGATAATAAGTACACTAAGATAATTAAGAACTCTTGCCAAGTTCATAGTCGGGCTACCTAACATAGTACTGACAGTTAAAACCCTTACGGGAACCCTTATAAATATCGTGATAGTAACATAGTTTGTTCTCGTATAGGGTAGCGGGGCACCGAACCCTGAGGTTCAGGAGCATCAGCATGAGGATGTTTTATTACAAGCTGGAGATCAAATTGTGAATCCGATGGAGTACCCTAATGAGGGACCGGATGAGATTCATATAGAGAATGTTGCGGTTGAGGATGTTATTCCCGAAAGGATTGTGGCTGAGGAGGATCTCATGGAGGTTCCTGATGAGAATGAAGAGAGGACCGCTGAGGAATTGATGACCGTAGTCAGGGCGACTACCAGAGCAAGAATGGCCGCGAGGGTGGCACTAGAGGATGAAGAGTTACCAAGGGCACAAAGGTTAATGAGGGCAGAAGGAGGGGGGCCTTCCACGACCCCAATTATACCAGTATCAGACCCTCTTCCAGAGGTTTCTGTAGACATCCATGAGGTTCCACCAATTCCTGTTCCCTCCCCTGTACAGAGCCCAGCACATACTGAGGAAATGCCACCTTTATCTCCTGCACCATTGTCACCTGATACCGTGCTTGGTTATCCGTTTGGATCTCCTGGGTCTGCGCCACCTGCACCCCATGGACTGCTAGATGCTACCACTCAGGCTTCTCTTATTGCCAATTATCATATGACTTTGGGTGGCCTGTCTGAGGCCCGTAATGTTAGGAGTGATCTGTTGGATCGACTTAGTGCATCGAGGATTGAGGGTGGGGTACTTCCGGCAGGATTAGCTCATAGCATGGAAAGGATTGAGGCTACCACCCGTGTTATAGCTAGAGGCCATCTTGAGGGTCAGATTGATCCAGCTCTACTTGCAACTATCCTAGACCTCATCACCACTTTAATGGAGCAGGTTAGGGATGTCGTGCGTGCTCGCATTTCTTGATCCATGGTAGTTTGCAGAGCCAGAGCAATCAGACAAGAATTTCATACAGCACCGCTTTTGGAGGATTAGCCTAAGTTATGAATGATTAGTTTTAATGACGAGATGACTATCTATGGTAGTACTTTTGGGATAGGAGCGATAAGTTCAAATGATGTAATCCTCTTTAATATGTTCAGTTATTGTACCCTCGAACAAATGGTTATGTATATATTCGTTAATTTCAGTTCAGATCAGTTTGTTTGTGATAAAATCACATTGTTAATTGCTCTATTAACACTTAAGAGAGTGTCATGAAGTTTATCGAACTTGAGAATTCATAATTTGCAATCGTGCAAGGACTAAACGAGGGGAAGACTTAAGCAAAGTAAGTAAGACAAATATCCGGAGATTCTCAAAATTTTCCAAGTAATATGCCCCCACAAGGAATAAGATTAGGGGCAAACCTTGAATGTGATAATCAGGGAGGTCGCAATTAAGATATAAAGAACCTGGAATATAATAAAGTGGAAAATGAAGATTTTAAATTAAAAGATGACCCCAATTATGGGGAGTAGGAAGAAATATTTAGACTAAGAAAGCAAAAGTCGAGCGAGATAAGGAGACCCGAGACGGTACTCCTATACGGAAATTCATGGACCTGTCTAAGCAGAACTTATATTTTATTCCCAACCACCACCTTGAGGAAACAATGTGGTGTGAAATTCTTTCAGGACCTCTAAGTCGCTAAGCTCTCAGAGTTCCAAGGAACAAGCTGACCCAGTCGAGGCAAGAGCCTGGCTAAAGGAAATATAGGAATCATTTCAGATTCTAAATGATTGACGAACCACAAAAGACTGTTTTTATCACTTACCCTCCTAAGAGAGAGACCACCCGCTGGTGAAAGACCAAGGAAGGCACGGAGCAAGAGATTATAATAAACTGATTTAAGTTCAGTCAGTTGTTTTCAGGAAAGTACTTCCCAAGGTTATAGAGATAGAGTAAAAGCTTTAGAGCCAGAACAAAGGCAGACGAGTATGATGAATTATGAATCTAAGTTGTAAAAGTTGTCAAGATTCGTTCTGAGGACACGAATCCAGAATGACGGGATGTTTGAAATTGATGCTTATGTTGGGTTGGTTCATGAAATAATGATAAGAGAAAGGAAAAAAAAAGAAACTGAAGTGGAAAGGAATATAAAGGCAATAGAGTTTGAGGAATGATAAGGAAGTTGGGTATGAGGAAACCCTAAAGACTCGTAGCAATAGAAATAGAAATGTATGTAATCGTCAGGATGAGGGTGATTCACCATGAGTTAAAATTGATGGTTGAGGGCATAAGAGATACATATATTTTATCCCCTGTAAGTTGGGAGGATTCGAGGAAACCTTGAGATAATTCGAAGGATAAATAATGAGACGCGGATAGACTAAAGAGACAAGAAAGTAAGAGATTAGGAAAATTGGATGAAGGAAGGACCTTCAAGAATGTAAAGTGTAAGACCGGTGGCATGATACCCAGAAAGGGAGACGCCAGGTATGAAAAATATCCCAACATTGAGATGACTGTTGAGGTAAACAACAAAGGTAAATAAGGAATTATTAAGAAGAAGTTCGCGTTGAACACGACCAATATCTTCCAGAACATCCTTGTTATCGTTACCAAATTAGGCAAGAAAAGCGGATAACCGTTGTTATCTTTTGGAGGCCATATTGATTGAACTCATCTTGAATACAGATGTTATTGTGAAAATTAGGCATATACTATCGAGGTGGGAATGATTGAATAAGACACCCTTATCAGGGATATATGACTTGATTTATCCATGGAAGGATGCATGTATTTTTTTTTAAGGTGGAATTAAGGATAGAACATCGGTAACTTATAACGAATCCTAGGGGAATGCATAAAGGTTGGCATTTCACCCTTAATAGGGACATCATGAGTTTTGACAGTATGAATTAGGAAAGGATTAAGGTAATAACGACCTTTAAGGATCAGTGGAGAAATTTTTCAGAAGTATATAGACTATGATTCTGGTATTAATAAATGGTATCTTGATATGCCCTGTGCCTAGGGTATACCTGATAAAGGATTTAAGGATAACCTTAAGAGTTTTACAAGGAAAAAGGTAATATTCAAAATTCTCAAGAATAGAAATGTTGATAAAGGAAATATGACGTAATTATAATGATGCCAAGTGGGACACGTGTTAAACCACGAGAAGGTATGGATCGAACCACTAATGGTCGAAATTGTTCAGGGCAATTAGTACTTAAGATAAAAGATGTTCTAATTATGATTGAGAGTCAGTCATGACAGTGATTAACCTCTAAAGACTGACGCAATAACTTATGGAAAAATGGTGATTTTTTTTTTACTCATCAGATTTTAAGGAAAACATCTTCACATAAGTTGTGACATTGACTGTAAGGAAATTTTACTATCAGGAAAGGCCAAAGAGGTGGCCGACACTTTAAAGGTAAGGGGATAATTATAGGCACTTGTGCCAAAGGAATACAGTGATGATGGTTAAAGCTATGAAGGTTGTATTATGGTTTAGAAGATTGACATTCCTTCTGATGACTGTGCAATACCCAGCCGTAATAGTAGTTGGTAAAGGTTTAATTCGTGTAATCGCCATGAGCGGGCTATCTATCTTAGAAGGTACTATCTTGAGAATGAGCCTGGACCATGTTTCAAAAGGACTAAACGAACCTTTGAGTTAAGTCTTCTATCGAAGGCATATGATTAAGAATGGTATTAACCTGCTATCGTTACTTTGATTGAAACTCTTTTGCAATTTTATCTACTTCATGTCATGAAAGTACGTCAGAGTTTGGAGTGTTCTTCATGAATTGTGATTGGTGGTTATGTTAACTCCTTAGGAGAATTAGATACGAGATGTATGGACTCCGTATGGTTAGCTATTAAGACTTCATGGAAAATGAATGACTACAGTAGGTCAGTGGTGGACCATAGTAAGGCAGCAATGATTCTGCGAGTAATGAGCTGATTACAACCGTGAGAGTTGTATTGGAATGGGTGTTGAGATTGAGTACCACTAATCGGGTCGTGGTAGTGTATAAGTTATCATTGATAGACTAATTAAGTAGAGTATCTACCTATTGAATATTATTCTTTCTTATCAATAGAGAGTCGTATTACTATACGAGGAAGGTTGCGGTGCAAGCATAGAATTCTATTAACGATGATGTATAAAATGAGATTCCAGATTCGATTTTCGATGTCGAGGGAGTTTCATAGGTGATTGAGTATAAGCTCGAGGAAGGGCATGGGTCCGAAGAATGATGGGTGGAATAATAAATATTTAGGCATGTGAAATACGATGCTATAATACTTGATGTTGATATAGATACATATATGTTTTGTTCTCCTATGACAAACCTCTATAATTCAGAGGTAGGTTCCAAGCCAGATATTTTATGGCAATATTTTTTTCATATATACAATTCTCTTCAGGTCGTTCTTTTCTCTTCTTTTCATTTCATATAACTGAGAAGAACAACCCTTCCAGAAGGGGAGGTATCGCCGAATGACTATATATCTGTGTGATAGAAGCCGAGTAGGATACCAGCTATTGTTTAATTGCTTGTCAAGTACTAAAGGCTGGCCACCTTCTGTACTAACTATGCAATGTAACAAGTGTTCATGATCATAGTGATCTCTCAACAAATTCCTTTACTTCTATATGATTGATCAAATTTTGGAAAATAGAAACAACTGAAAAAGGAGTAATAAAGTGGTGGTAGTATGCGGAATGGAAACACATTCGTGATACTAAGGTTGACGTGGTTATTAAAAGGTTATAGAACGCTAACGAGCAGAATTATAACCAGTATAATATTAGAAACGGAAGGTAGTAGCGACTACGAACTGGAAAAGAATGGGTAGTGAGAAGCAAAAGCTATAATGCTAGAAGCTATAATGAAAGTCTGTGCAATAGACTTGAAAGAAATTGGAATGATCACATAACGCGGATTGAGTTTTCTCACGACAATAGATCATATGTCAGTATTGAGATATTGCCATATGAGATTTTTGGGGGAAGACAATGTCGATCTCCCTTATGTTAGGATGAAGTTGTAGAGCGCAAGATGCTCGGACCCGCAGTAGTCCAAAGGACCAGGGATATAATAGATCTAATCAGAGGACGGCTGGTAGTAACCCAAGATGGACATAAGAGGTATGCTGATTTGACACGAAAGGACAAGGAATGGGAAGTAGGGGACCTTGTGTTGTTATAGGTATTCCCTTGGAAGGGGTTAATGAGATTCGGAAAGAAAGGAAAACTAAGCCCAAGATACATTGGACCTTTGAGATATTAAGACGGATTGAAAAGTTAGCTTACGAGCTAGCCCTACCCCCGAACCTGTAGCAAGTCATAACGTGTTTCGCGTATCAATCTTAAGGAAGTGTAATTCGGATGCCAGACAAATAGGGACATATGAGCACATAAACATGCAACCCGACGTAACCTATATGGAGTAACCAGGAAGGGTTATAGATTGAAAAAGGAACAAGTGCTTAGGAGAAGGATTATCAAACTATTCAGAGTTTGATGGAAGAACCACAATGTGGGAGAATTTCCTTGAGAATTAGAAAGTGTAATGCTAAGAGAGTATCCCTATTCATTTTCTATATGATTCTGGGACGGAATCCTTTTAAGGAGGGGAGACTGTAATAACCCCAATTTTTGGAAATTTTTGAAACCCTTATGAATAGTGTTTTTGCTGAATGAGAAAACTTTTCATGCCACACTATGTAGGGGTTCTGATATGGATATTCTGAGATTTTATTAGTACTTTATATGGGATATAAGTGTATGTAAAGATCGTCAGAATCCAAATTCAAACACTTTGATTTTTCCCGGAAATCCACTAGATACGGAAAGAATTGAATATAAGGTAACAGGATACGAAGGATTTAAATTAAAGGATTTTAAGAGAGGATTATAAAAAGGAATATAATTTATTGAGAAAGGTTAAGGGAACCCAATTAATAAGATCCCGGGTATGATCCCTCAAACGATAAACGAAAACGAAAGTTAAGCGAACCGTATAACAGATCAGCGGTCATTAGGCAAACAATTAGGAAGTTAATCAAAGGGATTAGAGAGAGTGATGTCACCCAACCAATGAGAAGAGGACAAGGAGGGAAAGATGACATCACAACATGACATAGGCATGATATGGGAAGGAAGGAGATGTGGTGGATTATTAACCACACAAAATCAAGGTTAAATTGGTAATTAACCAAAAACAAAACAAAACCAAATCAACCAAGCCAAATAATTCATTCTTCATCAAAACAAAAAGAAACCAAGGCATTGTTCTTCATTTGCTCTCGGCTTTTTCATCTTTAAAGGCAAGAAATTTCAAAAATTCAAGATCCAAGCTTCCTAAATTGGTGAGTTAATTCCCTAATCATCCTTATGCATAGTTAGGGCTATATTATGAGTTTAAGCCATCAATTATTTCTCAATCTTCTTCATTAAATCAATGAAGAACACAATGAATAGTGTTTTCAAGTTTTTAACTTGAAATTTTTCTTGTTTTCCTTTAAGATCCAAGCATCCCTAAGACTTCTCAAAGCTTCTTAAGGCTTCCTAGCTACTCCCACCACTTCAAGGAAGGTATATCATCTCCAAACCCTAGATTCCTATGTTTAATAAGATGATTTTGATTATTATGGTGATATTGTAGCTTAATGTTTGTGGTTTAGAGTTTGGGTTGAAGTGGTATTGAAATGGAATGGTAAATCTTGTTGTTTTAGTTAAAAGAATGTAGTATAGTTAAATTCAAGCTTAGGCATAAGTATGAATGTTAAAATTGAGTTGATTTGGGGCCGTTGTAATGTAGTTTAGATGGAGGTTGATTGGGTTGTGAATTGGAGTTGAAATTGTGGTTGTTTGAATTGGTTTAAATTTGGGAAATCGCGTAAGCATAGCCGTCGTAACGTCCGATTTTCTTTAGACTGTTTTTGTGCATAACATTAGGACCCGATAACCTCCTGCTAGATTATGACCATTGCCATTTCTAGATAGCTCGTGTTACGAGCTTCGTTTTGATATGTAGTTCGTTCGATTCCGATGCACGGTTTAGGAGAAACGACCGTTTCAAATAACGGCGTTTCGCGAACGAAACTTTTCCCCTTGCCTTACTTTGAAACATAGGTTAAAGACCAAAAAGGGTTAATTAATGTATGAAACATTTATGGTAAGTGTGTTAGGCAGTTGGTAAGACACTCGCGAAGGAATCTCCTTAAAACTCTTAAAGGTTAAATTATTAAAAATGGTGGAGCCGAGGGTACCCGAGTGACTTAAGAGAATCAGTAAGCGCAAAACAAGCGTTAGAGTCTAAGTTAGTTAAAGTATAGATTTACAAATGACTTTGGTTTAATTCCAACTTACTTGTTGCTTATAGGTTACCAGACTCGTCCCGAGCCATTTGTAACCCCCAGTCGCTCAGGCAAGTTTTCTACCCGTTATACTGTTGTTGTGATGTATATGTGTATATGCATGATCCTGCGATAAATGCATATTTGTTATTAGCAAATTCTTGCGATATATTGCAGCATGTGATATGGTATATATACATGCCTGTTTCATATTCTTGGATTATATATCTGTTGGTTAAAATGCTTACAGTTGCATAATACCTATGCTAGAGATAAGCGGTATTTGAGTTTACCCTTAGTATAGGGGATCAAAAGGTGAACATATTTCTAAACCGGGAGTCGATGTTCCCGAGTATAATATATATATTTTTATATATATGTGGTTATAGTTTTCAAAACTATTAATCGAATAAGGTTTATTCGATAACTTTAAGTTTATTTTATTATATGAATATTATTTCGAATATTCATTCGAGGGCTTATGACTCCTTTATTTTATTATATGAATATTATTTATAATATTCATTCGAGGACTTATGACTCCTTTATATTACTTAATGAATATTACTTGAATATTCATCTGAGGACTTATGACTCCTTTTATTTTATTTATTGAATATTATTTTGAATATTCATTTGAGGATCTATGACTCCGATTATTTGCTGAGATATATTCTTTATTTTATTAAAGAATAAGGTGTCGATAATCAAACTTATTTTTGATTATTCAAATAAAGATAGAACTTTCGTATAAGTATATCTTTGGTTATTTAATACTCCTTTCAAGTATAAGTCTTACAACTTCTACTTCAATTATTTGTATAAAGATTATTCTTTATGGGAATATTATTTAAATAATAATATTCAGATATTTTCTAAAAATATTGGGACTGATTTACTTCATTAAATCAGCATTACTCCAAACACTCTTTAAAGTGTTTTCGAGTCTTCAAAATAATTTTTAAAGGTTAGAGCGGATCCCAAAACTCAATTTTATATTTAAGATCTTCCTTTTAAAGGGGATTTAAATACTCGCTCAAAACCTGAGGGATCCGGCTCTGTGGTGTATTTTATATTCGCAACGAGGTTGCTGTTTTGATAAATGAATTGATTACTTACCCAAGGTTCGGGAAGTAAGTCCATCTATTGAGTCAGCATAAGCAACATGGGCTCAGTGGGCGTCCATGAAAGTGTAAGTGGCTCAGTGGGAGTCCATCAAATGCGTAAGTGGTTGAGTGGCAGTCCAGCATAAGGTCCTATTGCGACCAGGGTGATGACCAGTGGGGAATTCGTCCATCTACTAGTAGAAAAGGTTATTTATTGGTATCTTTGCCTGATCAGCAAGATATCAGGTTTATGCCAAAATTCTTTCCTTTCCAAATTTATCGGATATTGCAATTCTGTTCATACTTTACATGACAGAGGTTTTCAGGAAACGTATGTATATATATAGGTGTATATATATATCAGGACTTAATGAGGTATATCATAACTTCATTTCCTTCAAAATATTTCAAAGATTGAATCTATACAAGTCTTATCTTGTAGTCTCATCAGTGTGATGAACTTTTAAAACTAATTATAACTTGAACGGTGGTAGTTGAAGTAGTATTTGGAAAAGATATAAGTATATTGGAGTATCTGGTAACTTCATCTTTTAAACTTATATCTAGTAAATGATTATCTTATGCATGACAAAGATTTTCAGAAAAACGTTGAGATAACGTTAGATATATGAGATCACCTTGCAACGATATTTTTATACAGTTATACACTGGAACTCTGTGTGTATTATGCATGGAAGAGGACTTCCCATATTTTGAAAAGTATATGTGTATATATATATATATATATATATACTGAATATTTTGCGACTTCATCACATTAAGATATCAACTTGGTTCATTTCTTTTAACCAAGACTTTCATGAGTACTATGAGAAGGCTCATATATCGTTAATCATTATACATATCATTTTGGTGGGCTTGCTGCTCACCCTTGCTTCTTATTTCATCACACAACATCAGATAGATAAGATGAACAGGACCAAGCTCCCAATTCGCAAGCGGATAGGAAACGTACCACAGCTTTCTGGAAGCGTTGAGGCCGCTGTAGCTGAGGTAGAAATTACCAATAGGCTAAGTTTTCAACTAATAATGTACCAGACTTATGTATATCATGAATTGTAATAATGGCAAAGAAATGTAAATTTATTTAGAAACCTGTTTAAGGTGCATTGGCATATAATTGTGGAATAAAACGACTTGTGATTATTTTTGGATATTCATCTCTGAGACTATAACTTGTGGTGTGTGTGTTTATTGTGGGGTCACAGTACAGAGTAGTTGATTATTTATTAAGATTGGGTGTTATTAAGGGAAATGGAACTCGTGACAACCCGGATCCCCGACCCCGGATTTGGGTGTGTTACACTTAACAGCTAAGTCTATTGTATTTTTGTCCTGTGCTTTAATAGTAAAATCAGTAGAATAAACTTGCACACATGCTGAGGCTGAAACATTGCTATCAAGACTTGTATTACTCCCCCCACAAGTTGTGATTACACAAGGATTGTGTAAGCCCAACTTGGAACAAATAAACCAGTGACTAGTGCCTCCAAGAGCCTTAGTTAAAATGTCTGCCTACTGCTGTTTAGTATGGATTTTCTGAGGACATATAACACCAGAATGCACCTTCTCACGCACAAAATGACAATCCAAGTCAATGTATTTTGTACGAGTATGTTGAACAGGATTTGATGCAATATCAATTGCTGCTTGATTATCAACAAAAACCGGAGTTGGATCATTATGAGGTATCTGCAGATCTGAGAACAAGTATTTTAACCACATAATTTCAGTGGTAATAGTGGCAAGAGCCCTATATTCCGCTTCGGCAGAGCTCATAGACGTCACAGTTTGTTTCTTAGCCTGCCAAGAGATTAAAGCAGACCCCAAAAAAATACAGTACCCTGTGATAGATCTACCAGTTAAAGTACAACCCCCCCAGTCACTATCACAATATCCAGTGAGATGAAAATTATTATTGGAAGGAAAAAATAAACCAAGTCCAGCTGTGCATTTCAGATATCGGAGAACACGCATAACAGTAGCCAAATGTTTATCTCTTGGTGACTGCATAAATTGGCTAAGCAGATGAACAATATAGCTAATATCTGGCCTGGTAAAAGTGAGGTATAACATTTTACCCACCAGACTTCTATAAAGAGAAGGATTAGAAATAGAAGACCCAGACCTATTATCAGCATATAACTTCAAATTTTGATCCAATGGAATGGATAAAGGCTTGGCATCTAAAAGATTGACAGACTGCAACATGTCAAGGATAAACTTCTTTTGACTTAAAGCAATACCCTGTTCAGTTCGAGATACCTCCAAGCCTAAATAGTATTTGGCCTCACAAAGATCTTTAATGCTAAATTTAGTGTGTAAAGCAGCTTTAAGATCAGTAATAACAGCTAAATTGTCACCAGTTAATAAGACATCATCAACATAAACTACAACCACAGTAAACAGATTTCCTTGCTTATGGATGAACATAGAATAATCCGCCAAAGATCTAGTAAACCCATATTCTAGTAAAAACTCAGCAAGCTTGGAATGCCATTGACGAGAAGCCTGTCTCAAGCCATAAAGAGATTTCTGAAGCTTACAGACTAAAGGCACAACAGAGGAAGGAATTATATAACCTAGGGGAATATCCATGTAAACATCTTCATCTAAATCTCCATGCAAGAAGGCATTATTAACATCCAATTGAAAAATTTTCCATTATTTAGCAGATGCAAGAGCAAAAACAATTTTAACAGTGACACCTTTTGCCACGGGTGCAAAAGTGTCATGAAAATCGACTCCTTGCTGCTGAGTATAACCCTTTTCCACTGACCGAGCCTTGTATCTGTCAACATCCCCATTAGGTAGATATTTGATCTTAAACACCCATTTACAACCTACAGTAGACTTTCCAGAAGGTAAAGGAACTAAACTCCATGTATTATTAGCCTCTAAAGCAGCCAGCTCTGTGTATATTGCATCAACCCACTTTGGATCTAAAACAGCCTTAGCAAAAGAAGTAGGTTCTTTAACAGGGATAATTTTAGCCATAAAGGCTGTATAACTGGGTGAAAATGATTGACAAGACACAAAATTATCAATGGGATACTTAGGAGTGAAAGCAGCAGAAATAGAAGTGTTAGCACTTGGTTTGATTTGAGGTCTTAAAGAAATATCATAGTCTTGCCACCAATGAGGTCTAACTCTAGTTCTATGAGACTGTCTAATAGATGGAGGATGTGGAATCAGAAATATCAGGAACCAGATTAGTAAGAGTATCACCATCAGGTGGTGAAGTAGACCAGTCAAGATCAGTAGCAGTATGTGGAACAGAAGGTTGAGGACTAAAGTCTGGAACATGACTATTCTGATTAGGTAAAAATTTTGAAGCAACATTGCTATCGGTAGAAATGTCAGAATTATCAGTTGAACATTCAGGAGAGATAACAGAAGTAGGAACATAAGCGGTATCAGAATTATACCAATTCTGAAGCAAATAAGGATCATGGGATGGAGGTGAATGAGTATTATTGAGAAAGGGAAAAACAGTCTCATGAAAAATAACATGTCTGGATACAAAAGTCTGATGAGTATCTAGATTAAGGAGCTTATATCCCTTAATGCCGTGTGGATAACCTAAAAACACAGCTCTAATTGCTCTTGGAGAAAATTTATTGTTGTCATGTATAGAAGCATAACAAAGACATCCAAAAACCTTTAAAATAGTATAATCTGGAATTTGATTATAAAGACATTCAAACGGTGTTTTATTTTTCAACACAGGAGCTGGAACTCAATTTATAAGAAAGGTTGCAACTAAAATGCAATCTCCCCAGAATTTAATAGGAAGACCAGACTGAAACCTCAGGGCTCTAGCTATTGACAAGAGTTGTCTATGCTTTCTTTCAACCCTGCCATTTTGAGCAGGAGTGGCAACACAAGAAGATTGTTGTGTAATGCCTTTTGATAACAACAAAGAAATAACATAATGATAAAAAAATTATGTTCCATGATCACACCGAAAAGTTTTAACAGATGTGTTAAAATGATTTTGGACATAAGCAAGAAAACAAGAAATGTGCTTAAACACATGTTGCTTAGTGGGAATCAGAAAAGTCCATATAGCCCTAGAAAAATCATCAGCAATTGTAAGAAAGTATCGACAACCAGATGTAGTTTCATGAGAATAAATACCCCAAAGATCAACGTGTATAAGATCAAACATATGTAAAGCATGAGAATCACTGAGAGTAAAAGGTAATTTGCACTGTTTTGATAGAGGACAAACAGGACATGATATATTACAAGTATCACTAATTTCAATAGATATAGATGGAATTTGAAGTAAAACAGGAGTTGATACATGACCTAATCTCATATGCCACAAGGCACTAGTCTGATGTTTACTTAAAGCAACATTACTAGAAGAATACAAACGAGGGTATGGCAAGTCCAGATGATATAATCCAGTCTGTAATTTACCAAGTGCCAGAGTTACCAGCTGGTTCTGGTCCTGAAATATGCAAGTACGAGGAGAAAATAGGACATGACCATTAGTGTCCATAGTCCACTTAGGAACAGATAACAAATTGTATTGAAAGGAAGGAACAAACAATACATTATGAAGAACAAAAGTAGAATTAAATCATACTGAACCAGACTGATAGACAACAACGCTTGTACCATTAGGCAAGGCAACATTGATAGGTGTTGATAATGTCATGACATTTGACAATAAGGACAAAGAACAACTCATGTGGTCAGTGGCTCCAGTATCAATAAGCCAAGTTGTATGATTAATACTGATGACTAAAATGTTTGAATAAGCTAAAACCATACCTGCCATATGATCATCAAGGCTTTTCATTATTTGGCTAGTACCAACAAAAGAACTAACAATTGAGCTAAGCTGATTGAGTTGCTTCTGCAATTGATCAATCTGAGTATTTGAAGACATAGGTGTAGAAGAAGACACATTCTGATCAACAGACACCAAATTAGCCTTTGGAAAATTTCGAAACTGAGTGATAGAGGAAGTCATGTCCTTCTTCTTCCAGTTAGGAGGATAACCAACTAACTTGTAACACTGTTCCCTGGTATGACCATTGAAGTTGCAATAAGAACATTTAACAGATGCTTTTCCAGAAATGTGGACAGACTGAGAAGACTGAGATTTGATAAAACCAGGTTTCTTAAAACCACCAGTAGATGAAGAAAAATCTTGAGTGACATTAGCAGAATTAGCAAAAGGACTTATTTCAGCAACAGAATAACCCTGCCTCGCTCTTTCATCTTGTTTGACATATGCAAACGCCTGTGAAACTGTGGGTAAAGGATTCATCAATAGAATCTGACTCCTAACATTGGCATGACTATCATGTAATCCCATCAAAAATTGCAACAATTTCCTCTTCTGGTCTCTTTCAAGCAAAAACTTATGAGCACCACACACACAGGTAACAGCAGGTTCAAGAACTGAATATTCATCCCACAAACTTTTAAGTTTGTAAAAATAAACCTCAACAGATTTATTTCCTTGATCTAAACTGTGAGTATCCTTTAAAATCTGAAAAATCCTGTGTCCATTGACACTAGAAAATCTCTCTGAAAGTTCATTCCAAACCTTACTAGCTGTTGTAACGTAATTGAGACCATCATTAATATCATCGGCTACACAATTCAAGATCCACGTAATGATCATATCATTAACCCTTTCCCATTGAGCATACAACGGAGATTCAGAACTAGCAGGTTTCGTATACGATCCATTAACAATCACAAACTTATTCCTAGCATTTAGTGCAATTTGCATAGAACGGCTCCAAGGACCATAGTTATCAGGTCCTGTTAATTTCTTAGCAATCAAGATTAAACCAGGATGATCATGATTATGAAGAAATAGAGGATGTATGTTGTTGATAACAAAATCAGGATTAAATTGTTCATTATTATCTTGATCTAAGTTCTCTGTATGCTCTGATACCATTTTAGAATTAAAAAACCCTAGATACAGAGGTCTGTATCTACAACAATGAACAAGAAGAAAGAAAACATTTTATTGAATGAAAAACTAACTTTTTAATACATTCTGTAAAAAAGGTATATATATACAAAATGGTCAACTTTAGTTGACTGATAGCTCATCTAACTAACTACTAGCACCACAAACTATTTGTCAATGTATTATTGACTTGAGACTTAACAGCTAAGTCTATTGTATTTTTGTACTGTGCTTTAATAGTAAAATCAGTAGAATAAACTTGCACACATGCTGAGGCTGCAACATTGCTATCAAGACTTGTATTACCTCGAGTCCAACCCTTACTGTATGTATGAGCAAATCGCTTCGCATGATAAAACAAATTACAGTAAAGCAGATTGTCACTTTCAGCGAGTTTGCTCGTATTGTCACCGACGAGGACAATTGCAAGTGAGAATACAGTTTTGTGATATGAGCGGTTGTACTCCATACCAAATCCCTAGCATGTATAAGATTATATTTATAGACTCTGAATAACTTGTGCGCTACTCTTTATAATTAATTAAAATGCGTTAATTAATTTAATTAATCTGTAACTGAATCGAATTATATTACACCAAATAAATTATAATAATTCGTATCAAAAATGAATAAATTATCTAAGAGTTCAAACTCAGTGAAAATTAAATTTAGTAAAACTAGTTCGTGATTATTCGGGTTCTCGTGTCCGCACGTCGCACACATGGGTAAGACCGAAGGCTTCGGAAGCCTCGAATTGCCCTTCGAAATTCTCAATTTGCACCCCTGCACCCCCCGCATAGATGATTATGCAACACCTAGCTAATACAAGTGAACATTACAAGTGTGTGTTGCTATAAAAAATTATGAAAATCTTTTTTTCATTTCAACGTGGGACTTAAGAATTATTAACAAATTTTCCGCTACTAAGAGAAAATCTTCGGATAATCATATTTCATTTATTTCTTAGTCATTGTTAGTGATTCAAATTAACTCGGAAAACTTTTACGGGGAATAACACATTCCAATAGTCACTAATTACATGCGCACATATATTCCGGAAAAGGCCCCAAATATCACTTTAAAACCGAGTCTCGCCTTCTGTTTTTCTTTTTAGTCAAAAACACATTTGCGTGTTTCGTTTTAATATTTTATTTTAAATATAAAATGCAACTCCAATTCAGGTTTATAAGGGGCAAAACGCAACTTCAATTTTGGTTTTTTATGTTAACGCTATATGAATTAGCGGTTTGCATGTCTTTTCATATTTTTTAATCCAAAATGATTGATAATATTATGTTTTTAAATTTAAAATATTATTAACGGGTGTCTTCTTCATATTTTATTCATGTATATAAATATTTTAATATTTTTAAAAATTAAAATTGGGAATTGATGAAACCTGAAATAATAATAACCGTTAATAAATTAGAGTTTCGTTCATTGGATTTAGGTCATGCCTAGATTAAATTTGGGGTTTAGGGCTTAAATCATAAATCGTTGTGTTATTTATTTATTTATTTATTTAATAAACCTTTCTAAAACCTAAATGGGAGTGGATGAAATCCTAAAATATTAAAAATTGTTGAATAGTTCACATTTGAATTTTTAAAAAATTAAATTAAATTTTTTTAATATTTTTAAAATTTAAGAAAAAATTGTATGAAAATATAAAATATTATTAAATACTAACAAAAACGTATTTTTAAATGTGTTTTATTGTTAAAAACGTAATATCAAGCGATATTTATAGGGCTCAAAACGTTACTTTAAATTATATAAGTAATTAAAAGAAAATAAAAAAAGCCTTTACAATAAATAAACTACATACAAAATTATAAGAAATAAGTCATTTAAAAAATAAACAGATAGACCCGAGACTTATAACTGATGAATTATAAACCGTGCACAAAATAATAAGAAATAAGTTTTTAAAAGTGGCCAAATAGGCCCCACACTTGCAAAATTATAAGAATTAAGTTTTCAAAAAGTAGTCAAATAGGCCCCACACTTATAACTTACGAATATGGTTACAGATATCCGAAATAGGGGTTATTCAGTTAAATACCTATTTGCGATTTATTAAATATCGGTCTTCTAATCTATAATTAGGCAAAAAAAAATTTAACCGATTTTTGAGCGATAATTTTTGAAATATCGGTAAATTTTTATAACCATGTTTATGAGTTATAAAATTTGTGCAAAATTATAAGAAATAGGCTTTAAAAAGTCAGCCAAGTATTTAGCAAAAAAAAAGTCAACCAAGTAGACAAAGACTTATAAGAGATAAACTCTTAAAAGTCAGTCAAATAGATAATATTTAAAATTGCGGTAACAAAAAAACCTTTGGTAAATAAAAAGTGTTTCTAAAAAATTTAAAAAAATTGATAATATTTATAATATATTTATGTTTTTGAGATATAATATAAAAACTAGCATAATAACCCGTGCGAGGCACGGGTCATTTTCTAGATTTTTTTTATGATTCATGCAATTATAATGTTCTTAGTTATTTTTTTATTTGTAAATGTTATACAATGTATAACGTATATTAAATACAAGTTGATTCTTTATCAACATGTATTATTTTCATACAATACATTATCAAATTACACAACGTTTCTAATATAGCTCATTAAACAAAATATATAAATTCTTGTTTGTGCTGTATAATTTGTATTTGATGAATGAATGTAAACAGGATAGTCGATGTACGTTTAAAATGAAACGATTAAACTTACTCTGTCGAATGTCGTCACTATGTTTACAAAAAAGCTAAAAATTAACATATATTCAATATAAAGTTGACCAAAAATTTTGAATTTTATTTAAATAAATTATATGTACCGCTGAGTTCATGACTAACTTACAATTAAGTTACGCAATTTAAAAAGATAAAAAAAATATAACTGAAGTCGGAATGACTTGCAATCATAATATACAATAATGTAAAATTTATAATACTGTCAATATACAAGTTAACTTTAATGAAACCTATTACTTTTTAAAATTCAACGTATGTATGTATGAAAAAATGTTATTTTTTATTTACATTACTGTTAAAAAGGTAAGATTAAATTATATGTGTATGTGTTAGCATGTAAATTATCATATGTTACATTTCTGAGTAAATTATGATGGTTTCAATTATTTATATGCTAAATATATGATTTATGTTCATTTATATTCAATATTAACATTTACTGAGACAATTGATTACTTAAATAACATGCATTTATAATTATTCAAAAATTAAAATTATGTAATAAATAAATTGCAATAACTTATATATGGTATTCAAATTATCACTGACAAAAATCCATAACTATTTTTTAGGCAATCGAGTACCAATCATGGTTGTAACATAAAATTAAATTATAAATTAAAGATTTATAATTGATACTCGTTATTTTTTTCAAGAACTCGAAGGAAAAATTATAATTATATCGTTATTTAAACTATTTTTAGGTTCTTTAATTATGACTCTAAAATTTCTTCATATAATAATTTGATAACATTGTATACTATTCTCCTAAAATTAAATATTTTTCAGTTCGATAAAGTTTTATAAGTATCAGTTGAACGGGTTAATTCATTCAAATTATTGAACAATATATTTATATATATATATATATTTCCCTTTAAATAGTATAAAATGCATTAAATCAAAGAATTTTTGCAAAAATACCCAAGTTGTAGAGAATATTTGCAAAATACGGATCAACCTCATATGCAACCACATATGCAACCGTTCAATCTCATATGCAACCACATATGCAACCTTTGTCCGTATTTTTATAAATATTTTCATAAAAAATAGTATTTTGGTAAATTCACTTGAATCAAATGCTACAATATAGTAAAAATATAACTTTTATCTGTATAATTTAAAATATTAAAATATTTCAAAATATTTGTACAATATTTTCTTGATCAGTGAATATTACTTATCTAAAAGAATTTTTTTTAAAAGGCTAGTTTTTTCAAGTGAAAAATGAAAAATAAATATATTTAATATATCATCGTAGTTTTAACAAATCTCGTGAGATCTTATATCAAATTTTGATATTTTTAAAACCGGGACAACTCCCAAGAACAATTGCGCTACCAGTGAATTTAGTAATTTTAATATCAATTGACTCGACCCTATCAAGACCTCAAATACATTAATTTATATTAAGATAAGCTATTTAAATATTTCACATTATTTATAAGATATTGTTAGATATATTTGATAATGTCATGACTAATATGATTTATGTTTAGTTTTCAGATCTTATTTAAACAGAATAAATCAGTACTTACTGGAAGTCAGGACTTAAGGATATCAGTACTTATATTATCAGGAGATAATCATCAGAAGATGGATATCAGAACTTAAGTACTGAAGGATGTTCAGATAAGGACAGCAGCTGATTAAAGGAAAGAAGATCGAGACAAACATAAGAAGAGATATGCATGAAGAAGGAATTCTATGAAGAATAGAATACTTGGAAGAAAAGATATCTGATTGATATATTTTAGGAAGCAGAATTATATTCCATATCAATTAGCGATTATCTTGTAACTGTGTAGTATATAAACACAGACATAGGGTTTACACTATAAGTGTTATCATATTCGAGAAGATTATTCATTGTAACCCTAGCAGCTCTCGTGATATTTGTTCATCACTGAGAGGTAACAGTTTCATACTGTAACAGAGTTTATTGTTTCAATAAAGTTTGTTTTTTGTTACTCGAGTTATTAAAGTTCGATTTGATTGTACATTACACTGTATTCACCCCCTCTACAGTGTGTGTGTGTGTGACCTAACAAGTGGTATCAGAGCCTATCTGTTAACGCACAAACAGTTTAAGATCCAAACACAATCATGTCTGACACAGAAACTCCAACTAAGCCTACCAAAATTGAAGAACCTCCAAAGACACAAATTCAAAGTCGGTATG
The DNA here is from genome assembly GCF_009905375.1 of Apium graveolens. NCBI lineage: Eukaryota > Viridiplantae > Streptophyta > Magnoliopsida > Apiales > Apiaceae > Apium > Apium graveolens. Next base: position 131,858,604 of record NC_133652.1, on the reverse strand, counting down.
AGACCATCAGAGTTCCCATACTGAGACCATCTGAATATGCCATATGGAAGGTGAGGATAACCATGTTTTTGGAAGCTACAGATCCAGAATATCTTGATAGAATCAAGGAAGGACCTCACAAACCAACCAAGCTCGCAGTTGCAGTTACAGGTGAAGCAGCAAAGACTGTACCAAAGGAGAAGAGTGATTATACTGCTGAAGATATCGCATCAATTTCTAAGGATGCTAAGGTACGACACTTACTGCATAGTGCCATTGATAATGTAATGTCAAACAGGGTAATTAACTGCAAGACTACAAAGGAGATATGGGATGCTTTGGAAACAAGGTGTTAGGGAACTGATACAATTAAAAAGAACAGGAAGACAATACTCACTCAAGAGTATGAACAGTTTGACTCAAAGACTAATGAGTCATTGACTGATTTATATGATAGATTTGTCAAACTCTTGAATGATTTGTCACTGGTTAATAAGGAGTATGATCTTGAAGATTCAAACCTTAAATTCCTGTTAGCTCTTCCTGAATGTTGGGATTTGAAGGCAACAACAATAAGAGACAACTACAATCTTGATGAAACAACTCTTGATGAAATTTATGGAATGCTCAAGACTTAAGAACTTGAGATGGAACAAAGAAGCAAGAGGAAAGGAGGAAAGTCAAGGACAGTTGCTCTTAAGGCTGAAGAAGAATCCCCCAAGGCAGCTACCTCAAGAAAAGACAAGGGTAAAGCTCTTTTCACAAAGTCTGATACTGAGTCATCAAGTTCTGAAAGTGATGATGACTCGGAATCTGAAAGCTTGCCTGAGACTGATGTTGATGAAGAGATGATGAAGCTGTGTGCTCTTATGGTGAAAGGGATCACAAAGATTGCATACAGGAAGTTCAGGAAGGGAAAGAAGTTTTCCAGGAAAGGCACAAGTTCTGATAAGATGAATTTCAGAAGATCTGAGGGCAGAGGAGGAAAGTCTGACTGAGGAGATTACACCAATGTCAAATGCTATAACTGTGGTGAGAAAGGCCACATATCTTCTGATTGCAAGAAAGTGAAGAGTGACAAAGGCAAGGCTCTTTTCACAAAGAAGAAAAGCTGGACAGACACCTCAGACTCTGAAAGTGAGGAGAATTATGCTTTGATGGCAAATGCTGATAAAGCAAGTGCTGAAAGCAGTTCTGAAGCTGCTGAATCAAAGGTACCTCAGACTACTTATGCTTTTCATACTGATGATATTAATGAGTTGAGAAGATATCTTAAAACCATGTTTGTTAATTATAGAGATCAAACTTTAACATGTGAAAGATTAACTTCTGAAAATCTTGCTTTTAAAAAAAGAAATGATTTCTTAGAAAAAGAGTTAGTTATGTTCCATCAAACTCAGAAAGATAGAGATGATGCCATTTATGTTAGGGATGAAGTGCTAAAAATGAATGAATCTCTAAAAACTGAGTTAGAAAAGGAAAGAGAGGTTATCAGGACTTGGACTAACTCTGGCAAAACAACTCAAAACTGGAAAGAGGGCTTAGGTTATGGAGAGGATAAGAATGATAAAGGAACTGTAGAAATTAAGCCTAAGTTAAAACATGTTAAGTTTGTAACTGTAAAGTCTGATAATGAGAAATCAGAAGTTAAAAAGGGATTAACTTCTGATAAACTAAAACAGGAAAAGACAGCTGAAGTAAATATAGGCTTAATGACTAAGAAGCAGCTTAAGCATAAGCTGAAAGATGTTAAGAATGCAAACAAGGTAAAATCACCTAGGAAAAATAGGAATGGAAAGGAAGGTGTGAATAAAAGCAATGATTATAAGCCTGTTCCTAAAGCTCCTAGGAAAAAATATCATAACTGTGGAAGTTCTAACCATCTGGCCTCTTTTTACAGGAAGAATAAAAACATAAACTCTTTACCTTCAAAGTCAGGAGTTAAGAGTCAGTCTGTTAGATATAAGCCACAAAATCCTTGTTTTCATTGTGGTAGTTTATGGCATTCCATTTATACTTGTAAGGAATATCATAGTTTGTACTATGATTATTATCAAATAAAACCTTCTTTAAAGAAAGTTTCCATTGTTCCTTCTAGTGTAAATTCTGATTCAAAGTCTGATAGTGTAAGTTCTGATAAGAAAAATGTTAACATAAACTCTGATGCTAAATCCGCTGCAAATGTTAACAAACTTGATAAGGCCAAAGGATCCAAGCAAGTCTGGGTCCTTAAAACTAATCATTAGTGGTCTTTGTGATTGCAGGGTAACAGGAAAAACATCCTGGTTCTGAACAGTGGATGTTCAGGACATATGACTGGAAATAAAGCCCTGCTATCAGATTTTGTGGAGAAAGCTGGCCCAAGTGTTTCTTATGGAGATGGCAACATTGGAAAAACATTGGGATATGGAAATATCAATCTTGGGAATGTCATCATTAAAGAAGTAGCTATGGTCTCAGGACTTAAACACAATCTGCTGAGTATAAGTCAAATCTGTGACAGAGGTTATCATGTTGATTTCTTTGAAGAACACTGTGAAGTTGTGAGTAAATCTAAAGGCAAAGTTGTTCTGAAAGGATATAGGCGTGGTAACATTTATGAAGCTAAGCTTTCAACAAGTACTGATGGTTCTGGAATCTGTCTGATGAGTAGAGCATCAATTGAAGAAAGCTGGAATTGGCACAAGAAACTCTCACATTTAAATTTCAACAACATAAATGAGTTGGTCAAGAAAGATCTTGTGAGAGGACTGCCAAAGTCAGTATTTGCTCCTGATGGCCTTTGTGATTCTTGTCCGAAGGTCAAACAAAGAAAATCTTCATTCAAGAGCAAGACTGAATCATCAATTCTTGAGCCTTATCACCTACTACATGTTGATCTATTTGGTCCAGTAAATGTCATGTCTATTGCAAAGAATAAATATGCTATGGTCATAGTGGATGAGTTCACCAGATACACATGGGTGTATTTCTTGCACACAAAAAGTGAAACTGCATCTATCTTGATTGATCATGTCAAACAACTGGATAAATTGGTCAAAGATTCTGTGAAGACAATAAGGAGTGATAATGGCACTGAGTTCAAGAATCTGATAATGGAAGAGTTCTGTAAAAATCATGGAATCAAGCAGGAATTCTCTGCTCCTGGAACTCCACAGCAAAATGGAGTTGTTGAAAGAAAGAATAGAACTCTCATTGAACCTGCACGTACAATTAGGGCTGAGCATTCGGTCAGAAACCGAACCGAACCGAATTAACCGAAAACCGAAATGATAATTTTTTCCTAACCGAACCGAACCAAACTTATGCACAAACCGAACCGAAAACTGAACCGAATTATTTCGGTTAATTCGGTTCGGTTTTTGAAAACCGAAATATTTGAAATTTTGTCAAAATAATTTAAAATGAAAACAAAAAATTATTTGAAATATTAAAAGAATACATATTATATTATATTATATATGTAAAAAATTGAAAATACATACATTCACCAATTGAAGATACATACCGTATGTTTCTTTATTTATATTTACTATATTGTATTATATATATATAAATAAAATATAATTCAAAAATATATATATTTAAATTTCGGTTATTTCGGTTAAACCGAATTAATTTTTAGATTAACCGAACCGAACCAATATTATTTTGGTTAAAACCGAAAAACCGAATTAACCGAAATTTTTGAAAAAATTCAAACCAAACCGAACCGAAATTATACGATTCGGTTCGGTTTTTCGGTTTCGGTTCGGTTTTGCTCACCCCTACGTATAATGCTTGAAGAAGCAAAGCTTCCAACCTATTTCTGGCCTGAAGCTGTGCAGACTGCTTGTTTTACTCAAAATGCAACACTCATTAACAAGCAAGGAAAGACACCATATGAGATGGTGAAAAAAAAAGCCAAATCTGAAGTATTTTCATGTATTTGGATGCAAGTGTTTTGTTCTCAAGGCTCATCCTGAACAGTTATCCAAATTTGTTCTAAAAGCTGATGAAAGAATCTTTGTTGGATATCCACTTTCCACAAAAGCCTTCAGAGTCTATAATTTGAGAACAAGAGTGGTCATGGAATCTATCAATGTCTCTTTTGATGACAAGAAGATTACTGGACTTGAAGATTTTATTGATCATGATCAGCTGAGATTTGAAAATGAAAACTCAAATTCTGATACTGAAAATCCTGAGAATCTAAGTCCTGATACTGCAAACTCTGATGGATTAAACTCTGATGTTATTGAAACTGTGGTGACTACGCCAAAGGAAGATGCACCTATGCAGGGGGAGCATACTCAAGATCTTACCACATCTCAAGAAGCATCAGAACATACATCTGGCTCTTCAAGTTCTGATTCGTCAAGTTCTGATAAGACAAGTTCTGATAGTTCTGAAAATCTAAATTCTGAAGAATCCAACTCAGAGAGCATAGTTTTAGGGGGAGCATCAGAAAATGAAAATGAAGACATCATGGATCATGGGGGAGCATCCAGTTCTAGAGAAAACCTTCCATCTGCAAGGAAGTGGACTGAATCACATACACCTGATTTGATAATTGGAAATCCTGATGCAGGTGTAGAACTAGAACAGGTACTTTAAATGAATGACTTTACAATTCTTTTCTTTCTCAGACTGAGCCAAAGAAAGTGGAAGAAGCTCTTCAAGATGCTGATTGGGTGCAAGCAATGCAGGAAGAGTTAAATAAATTTGAAAGAAACAAAGTCTGGACCCTAGTGCCAAGACCAAAAAATAGATCTGTTGTTGGTACAAAGTGGGTATTCATAAATAAAACTGATAGTGATGGCATAATTACAAGGAATAAGGCAAGGCTGGTTGCAAAAGGATATTCTCAACAGGAGGGAATTGATTATGATGAAACATTTGCACCAGTTGCTAGGTTATAAGCCATAAGGATATTTTTCGCTTATGCTGCTCACAAAAAGTTTACTGTCATTCAAATGGATGTGAAAAGTGTTTTTCTCAATGGAGAATTGGAGGAAGAAGTATATGTTGAACAACCTCCAGGCTTTGTAGATTCCAAATATCCAGATTATGTCTACAGGCTTGATAAAGCACTTTATAGACTTAAGCAAGCTCTTAGAGCATGGTATGAGACTTTAGCTCAGTTTCTTCTGGAAAGTGGATTTAACAGAGGAACTATAGAAAAAACACTGTTCTACCTCAACCATGGAAAGGACTTACTTCTGGTCCAGATTTATGTTGATGATATCATTTTTGGGTCTACAAATGACAGACTTTGCAAAAAGTTTGCCAAACTGATGCAGTCAAGGTATCAGATGAGTATGATGGGGGAACTTAGCTATTTTCTGGGCCTTCAAGTCAAGCAGAATGAAGAAGGCACTTTTATTTGTCAAACTAAGTACACCAGAAACTTGCTGAAGAAATTTGGAATGCAAGATTGTTCAAGTGCATCCACTCTCATGCCCACTGCAACAAAACTGGACAAGGATACTGGTAAATCAGTAGATATTACTGATTACAGAGGTATGATTGGCTCTCTACTCTATCTAACTGCTAGTAGACCTGATATCATGTATGCTACCTGTCTTTGTGCAAGATTTCAAGCAGATCCAAGAGAACCTCACTTAACAGCTATGAAAAGAATTTTCAAGTATCTTAAGGGAACAGCTGATCTGGGATTGTGATATCCCAGAGAATCAGATTTTAAAGTAATAGGTTACTCAGATGCAGATTTTGCAGGTTGCAAAATTGACAGGAAAAGCACAAGTGGAAGCTGCCAATTTCTTGGAGGCATATTGGTTTCTTGGTTTAGCAAGAAACAAAAGTCAATTTCCACATCAACTGCAGAAGCAGAGTACATTGCTGTAGGAAGCTGTTGTGCACAGATTCTTTGGATGAAGAATCAGTTACTGGTTTATGGGTTAACATATTTCAAAATCCCTATTTACTGTGATAATCAAAGTGCTATTGCTATGACAGGTAATCCAGTTCAACACTCTATGACAAAGCACATCAGCATCAGGTACCACTTCATCAGGGGACATGTGGATGAAGGTATAGTGGAATTGCACTTTGTTCCAATAGATCAACAACTAGCAGATATCTTCACAAAACCACTGTGTGAAGCTACTTTTACAAGACTGGTAAATGAACTTGGAATGGTTTCAGGTTCTTTCTCTAAATCTGCTTAATTTTGTTCTGATGCATCAGATTTTATGATCATTATTTACAGAAATTACTCTCTTTGTGTATTCTGTGCTTAATTGAAAATTTGCTTAAGTACTGACTGTTGTCTGATATAAGTTTCTAAACTCTGATAGTAATATGTCTGTTAATGTAACTACTCAATCCTATGAGGATACCTGTTCTAGATGCTGACCTAGTAGTCTTCAATAAACTAGGGATCCCATGATAGAAGTAATTATTTCTGTGGAAATCTATTGACACAAGCAAATTCTGATATTGAGCTTAGTTGAGTTTACTTTCCCTATCTTATTACTAAGTCACAAACTAGAATATTACTTCTCATCTGTTAAGTTCTGACGCTAGTAAATTTGTTGAATGTACTAAGTGCTGATAAACCTCTCTTATCAAAAGAAAAAGAAAAGAATCAAGGATTAAAATTCAGGTACTCCTTTGAGATCTAGAGTACAAATGTGGAAGGGACGACCCAAGTGCATTGCTGGTATTAAGTAAATATGCATCAGAAAAGCAAAATATTTTCTTGGTGACTTTTCACACTCTATGATTACTGGAGAAATACTCTGATAATAGCATAAATTCTGATAAGCAGTCATGACTCACTTACACTGAGAAGCCACTGTAAAATGGAATTTAAAAAGATGCACAAAATTAGCACAAAATAGTTGAGGTGGACTCAAGCATGAACTCATTCAATAGTAGGTTTCAGAATAATGACAGGTTTTTGTAAAGTTTTAGTTATGCCTTATTTCTAAGATATACTGAAGTGAACTAGACTTTACTCTTTGTCTGATATTTAGCTTAATGCACACACTAAACACTCCATATGAATGATGAAAATAACTGTGGTGATTTATGTTATTTTAGATGAACAGTTTCTGTGTCACATTGCACAAATTCTGAGGACAAGTTCTGATTGCATGTTCTGATGATTAAGTTCTGAAGATTCTAAATCAGAATTTGTGTGAGGACTTACTAAGATAGGCATTCATTTTTCGAGTTAAGAAATTATGTTCTGATAACGGTTAAGTTCTGGTATAAGTCTAAGTTCTGATATTAAATTCTGATTCTTTACTTGACTTATTTGTGGATAAAATCTAAAAACAGTTTCATTTTAAATTAGACTATGTTTGGGTAGAATATTAACAGTCAATATCATTAGGGATAGTGGTTCACGACACGTACAGTAATTTTTCCTTGTTACTTGTGCGCATTAACCATGACTTACACTTCCAATGACTGTTTTTCGTCTTCCCAGTCTAGGGAGATGAGGTAGAATTAATTCTACGTGTCAGCATTAAATTTATTTGCGTCTCCTGGCCTTCTTTTGCCTATATAAACAACCACTTCACATTAGCCTTCACATCAACTCTTTTATCACAAAACTCATCTCCATTTTCTTTATATCAAAAACACCATGGTCAATTACAATATGTTTTTGAACTATGAAACATTCAACATGGAGCTGAGCTATGAAGCCTGGCAGCAGGAGTGGCACGTCACTGTCATTCTTGATGAGATATGGGACTCAGTTCCCCAGGAGGTACTCACCCACCTCCTGTTCTTCTACATGGATTACCATCGCCATCTGGAGCGATTGGAGGAGGAAAGGCTGGAAGCTCTCCGCCAGCAAGAGCGAATCATACGACTCGCTATTCTGTTTCTCAAGAGTAGGAAGAAGAAATGATTTATTTTCTTCTTCCTGTTTTTCTTCACCGTCAGCGTTGCCCTGCTTCTTGAGTTAGGACTAAGGCTGTTGATGTTAGGTTTAGCGGGGCTTAGGACAATCTTGTAAAAGTTCTGATGTAATTTAAATTTCATGAATGTATTCTCTTAATATATTAATGAAATTTCTTTTTTTTGCAAGTTCTTGTCTCTGAGGTGTTTTGTAATGCATTGATAAATCCTGATAAATATTCATATTTTGATGACCATTACAATTTAAATTTAAATTAAGTTCTGATTTTACGTTATCAGTACTTGTTCCCTTGATTTATTTTGGTCATTCTCACTCGAATTTTTTTTCAGAATATTGGTGTTGCAGTGAAACATAATTGAATAAGTGGAAACAGTTTCAATTTTGAATTAAAACTGATTTACCTTGATTAATGGAATTACTGGGTAAGTGAAACGGTTTTTCCTTGAAAAACTGCAAGTGGGTAAGTAATGATTACTGTTTTCTCGTGCCCATTAACTATTCATTATTACTGCATGTCTGACAGGTGTCCAACGGTTATATTTTTTTTTCAAAGTATAAGTAAGACAGAGAGAGGATTTTTTAATCTTTTATTCACTTTTATACTTTATCTCTTTATTCACTTTTACTCTCTTTCTTCTCCTAACGTTGGTTTTTCATATAGACATTCTATCAAACACCTAACAGGCACTCTTAGATCTCGATTATTTTCATGGCACCTAAGGATTTAATCATTGATGGAGCTAAATTTGTTCCAAATAACTATGCTGCAATTCTTGATCATGCTGAAGCTCCGTCTGAGTTGTATTTTGTGCAAGATCTTCTTGCACACAGTGAAATTGGGTATGCACTGACCCAGCCTTCAGTCTTTTCGAGCCAACAAGTTCTGACATTTTGGCGGACTGGGCACTTTGATAATGGTGGTACACATGGTACTCCCAGTATTGTTTTCGAAGTGGATGATTCTACACATGTGGTAACTCCTGGTACAATTCGAAAGGCTCTCCATTTACTAGAAGGATGTACTTTTTCAACCCCAGAGGAATCAGCTCTTCAGGAGTTAATGGCCAGTTTGGGGTATGAGCAGAGTTTGGCTAAGCTTGGGCAGTTGAAACGGGCTTATATCAGAAAGGAATGGAGCTTCTTCTTCGACTGCATCACTAAAGCTTTTGGGAATAAGTGTTCCAACTTTGATGCAATCCATATAATGAGTCAGCACATCGGGTATGCAATCATTAACCAAACTCATTTCGATTTTGCAAATGATGTGATAGGTTTCATAGGGGATAGGATGACAGAAGACAGAAATGTAGTTTATTTTGCTAGATTCTGTCAGCTTATATATAACTTTTGTTGTACTAATCCCCCTCAATTAGCCAGTACCTTAATTTCACCATTCAAAATTGTAAAACGGGCTTTTAATGACCTAGTAAATGCTGATGTTAAGAAAAGGGTGGTTAGACCTTTACAGATTCCTCAGTCTGTAAAACAGATCTTGGTAAATGCTGATCCTGATACCTACAGATCTGTTTATCTTAATGTCCAACCAACAACCACCTCCCAAACACCACAGCAACCATCAGAACATACCACTTATACTACTCAACCTACCCTCAGACAATATCTCAAATCATATCTCTCCACTTCACAGATAGTTCAACTTTCATCCTCAGCACCTACTGTGAAGCCTTCATCTTCCAAGGCTAAGAGGACAAAGACTGTTTCTCAAACACCTCAGAAGAGAAGGAGGATTGTTTTGAGAGATGAATCTGATAATGAGGAACAGGTTTCTACTTCAGAACCTGTTAATAAAGAAGCTGAGAAAGTTCCTTCTCAGAAGGATTCTGCAATTGGGGGATCTAGGCTTCTCAAAAGGCTTAGAAGAATGCCTGTTGATGAAACTCCCAAGGAATCCATATCTTCAAAGAGATACAAGAAACAGAGGGCAAAAAGGCCAGTTTCAGATGATGAGGAAGCAGTAGCTAAGGAAGGAGATCAGGAATCACTGATCTCACAAGAACCAGAATCTGCTAAAGCCACTGCTTCTCCATTAACTCCAACTAAGAAAGCTACTACTGAAAAGGCCAACACACCATCTGTGTCTCCTAAGACTGTATCTCCTGTTAATTCAGGCAAAAGTACTGATATTGATATCCAGAACTTGGTTGTGCCTGAAGTACTTTACTTAGAAGCTCCAACAACAACTAATCCATCAACTACACATGTTACTGATGCTGTTCAAACTCCAGAATTATCTACTACACCTTCTCCGCATCTAGATGCTGATGATCAGAATATAGGTGAGCATCAGGATATGGCTATTGATCAGAACTTGGAACCAGATCAGCAATTAGAGGATGCTGCTGAAGCCTCCATTGCTACTCATACTGTTGTTTTATCAGAAGATACTGATTCTGTAAGTCCTGATGCTGCAAATGCTGGAGATACTGGTGATGTTGCTCTAACTGCAGATGCTGATGAAGCAGGTCCTTCAGGACATGCCCCTCAACAAACTGTTCTTAAATCTGAACTTGTTAAGAAGTTTGTTACAAGAGAAGAACCAGTGCCTTGGAGTGAAACTCCTGCAGGACAGGAGTGGACTAAGGAATGGAACTCAATTACCTGTGCTCCATCTGCAAAACATCTTGCTGAGCACTTGACTAAAGCTGATGAGATGTTAATTACTGATGATTTCAAAACACAGCTTAGAGTCACTGCATTGAGTACTAAACATCTACAAGGTCTTCATTCAACTAATCATGCAGAGTTACATAAGATTCAGGAAGAATTCATTAAGCAAGAACAAGTTCAGAAGATTGACAAGAAAAATTCTTCCAACCTACCTTTGACAGAGTTGCTTATATTGAGAAGACTCAAGAGAAACAACAAGCTCAAATTGATGATATTCTGAAAAATCAAGCTTCTCAGCAATCTCAACTTAATGAAATCCAAGCCTCAGTGGAATTGTTTGTCTCTCTTCTCTTACCTGCTGATGCCAAAAAGGGGGAGAAAGTAATTAAGTCCAAATGCAAAAATGATAAGACACTGAAGGGGAAGGATGATGAAAAGGATGACCAAGGAAACTCTGAAATGGGTAGAGGTCCTAGTCAAGGTAGAGGTTTCTCATCAAGAAAAGCTGAAATTACAAGTCACAGGACAAGTTCTGATACTGGAAAAAGAATTAGTTCTGCTACTGGTAAAAGGATAAGTTCTGATGAACTTTTAGATCTTGATGAAGAAATGTCAAGATAGTTATTTCTTCAGGAAAATCCAGGAATGGACTTGGAGAGTTTAATGGAAGAAGAAGCCAGACTTAAATCAGAAAAAGTCACATCTAAATCTGAAGCTTCTGGTAAAAAGACACTTCCAAAACTCAAAGGCATTATGATAAAAGAAAGGACAGATACTGAAACAACATTGGCTAAATCACAACCGCAGATAGATCCAAGATCCAAGGGTAAAGAAAAAGTTGGTGAACCTATCAAGGTTTATGTGCCTCCTAAGAATGAAGAAATCACTGATGAAAAGGATGATCTTGCTCTGACTTCAAGAAAAGTTTTTAAGACAACCTCTGACATGGCTCAAGTTGTTCAGAGTCAAGAGACAGTAAGTTCTGATATTTCGAAGAAGCAAGTAACCTCTGACATAGCTCAAGTTAACTTGATATCAGAAGATAAATCAAAGACACTCATACCAGGATTCACTAAAGCAAAACAGACTCAACCTTTGAAGACTGTTGCAAGTGGTTTTGAAGCAAGAGTAGTTACTGGAAAGGAAGCAAGAGATAAAACTGGATTGGGAAGTGCTGATGAAAGAAGAATACAGAACACTACCAATGATCCAACTTCCTTGAGTGAACCGGGTATTGGAGCAACTCCTGAGAGATTGAATCAACTGGAATCTGTACAAATGGTTTACCATACCTACTTGAAAGAACACATCTTGTTGTACTTCATGACAGATGGTAGGGTTTATCATATAAGGAAAAATGTCATTCCATTGAAGTATTTTGAAGAACTGTAGCATGTACTATTCCTACTTCAAGTGAATGACAGATTAACAGAAAGTGCTGCAAACTATTTGAAGGATCAGATTCAGAGACAGAAAAGGCTTTATTCTGTTAAGTCTGACAGCACATATCTTCCAAAGTACAGAGATCACAAGGGTGATATAGTTGAAATGAAGTCCAACACTGCTAAGATTATAACTACCTTTCTGGGTTACAGGGATGTGGAATTCAATCTTGAGTCTGATAAAGCATATTTGATCAGACTGGATCAGGATATAAGAAAAGCTAAGATTAATGATCTCAGGGCTGCAATCTTTCAAATTGGTGAAGATACTGCAGAGCTTAAAGATGCTAAAAGGAGGATGATTGATGAACTTAGATATGCTGAGAAATGTTTGTTGAATAACTATCTCAGAACAACTCCTGACATCAGAGAGATCAGAAGATGAAGCCAAGTCAAGATCTGCAACTGCTTAAATTCTGATATTTGTACAGACTGAAGTTGTTATCAGAAATTAAAGATTGGTAAAGCTTTAAGGACTGTAAGTTGTAGTTATTTAGTCTAATTCTCATGCATTTGTACTTAATGTTTTTGACATCATCAAATATCTGTTAAACTTGTATATTATGCTAATTTACAAGTTGGGGGAGATTGTTAGATATATTTGATAATGTCATGGCTAATATGATTTATGTTTAGTTTTCAGATCTTATTTAAACAGAATAAATCAGTACTTACTGGAAGTCAGGACTTAAGGATATCAGTACTTATATTATCAGGAGATAATCATCAGAAGATGGATATCAGAACTTAAGTACTAAAGGATGTTCAGATAAGGACAACAGCTGATTAAAGGAAAGAAGATCGAGACAAACATAAGAAGAGATATGCATGAAGAAGGAATTCTATGAAGAATAGAATACATGGAAGAAAAGATATTTGATTGATATATTTTAGAAAGCAGAATTATATTCCATATCAATTAGCGATTATCTTGTAACTGTGTAGTATATAAACACAGACATAGGGTTTACACTATAAGTGTTATCATATTCGAAAAGATTATTCATTGTAACCCTAGCAGCTCTCGTGATATTTGTTCATCACTGAGAGGTAACAGTTTCATACTGTAACAGAGTTTATTATTTCAATAAAGTTTGTTTTCTGTTACTCGAGTTATTAAAGTTCAATCAAATTTGATTGTACATTACACTGTATTCACCCCATCTACAGTGTGTGTGACCTAACAGATATTATCTGCGAGCTTGTAATTTAAATTTAGTAAACGTAGAATGTGACGATGTTTTTCGGCCGGGTCATGTAATCAAATTTTAAGTATTTTTTTAACAACAAGCCAAGTTTTGATTTCAAATTCGAAATAAACTAAAATGCATTGACTCATTATAATTCGAACTTATCTAAATATGTAATAATAATATAGATTATTTACATATAAGCGATTCTATTTTCAATATTTTTTAAAAAAAATTATATATGTGCATTTTAATTACTTTTTATGATAAAAAATATGTTAAAAATATATAAGATATATTTTTAAACTAAAAAATGATTAATAAATTAGATAATAATTCATTTATGTACTATGCCTAACTTTATATCTTGAATTAAGTTCTTTAAAATTAACTGTTCAAATATTCAATTAACGATCCATTTTTATGGAATTCAAGTAACTACCTTTAAAGTTAAAAGGAAATATTCATTTAGCACACTTACATATTATGTGTATGATAAAAAACACATATAAAAATATGATATAACAATACGATGTAGTGGTATGAGTTTGTATATGTGAATGAAATAACTTGGGTTATATAGATGAGAAATACTAGTAAGATTTATGTTAAAGCTAAAAATAAAAACGGCTTATCTGAAATTAGTTAATAGATAAATCCCAAAAAAAGCAGGTTTTGACCAAACAAAAAATTGTTCTTGTTTGCGATTTTAACACCAAAAAGGTCTTCAAAATCAAAAAGTAGTTTGTCAGCGCTAAATTCTAAATATTAAAAAATAAAACCGTTTAATTTTACCTGAATTATATTAATCAAAGTTTAATTTAACTTTTTATAATTATATGGAAAATCTTCATATCAAGTCATTAATTATTTTGCTAAATAGAGTACATTCTCGTGGAAGACGTGATTATATAGATTCTGCAGAAATATCATGAAAGAAATCTTGAAAATACTAAAAATAAGTTTTTTAAAGGAAATGTTATTTACCTGATGTTGAACAAGTATTGGATTTTAAAGATTTTGAAGTTAGGAAAATATAACTGTAAAAATCCTGAACCTTGCATCCGTTACCAAATTCATGTGATTATCGGCTCTATATAAACAATCCAAATGGGCATTGTTTTGTCAACCTCATCATTCAAGTTCTATATTTTTCTTATCAAACAGAGTAATATAGATGGCCAGGTTGCAGATCGCAGCATTGCTGTTAATCGCTCTGCTTATGTGCTTCTCAGGTTTATATGCTACATTCTTGTAAACAAATAAACTAAAATCTTGTTGCGAGTAGTTTTTTTGCATCTGCAATGCTCTCTGCATATATATATATTGTGACATTGAAATGTTTGGTAATGATTGTAATCAGGTGATGAGGAGGTTATGGGAGATGAAGGAGGGGTGAAATGCTGTGCCTCTACTCGGATGAAATGCCAGCCGGGAAGCGTGTCTGAATATAGTTGTAATGAACAGTGCATGAACATGTGTGGTGAGAGTAGAGGAGAATGCAAGGTGATTGGCAGTTTTCAGTTTTGTGAGTGTATTTGTTGATGCCTCATCTTTTATCATCTCGTGTAACTTCAATTCTCTATTTAACTTCAGTTAAACAGTCACGTTTTCTACTATCATTGTCTAATTTTAAGTAAGACATGAATTTGCCAAATGGACTTCCATTTTATTGAGGGGAAGTTATAACTCATTATAACAGTGACTTCTCTATTTAACAAATTTAGCTCCTATTTACATTTCATAAGGTTTGATAAATACATCTAAAAAGTATTATTTGCCTAAGATATTAAGATTGAGATTAGATTAAACCAAACTAATCCTGCCCAAACAGCTTAAAGCACGATTTGGGAAAAATAAATTGTACACAGTCTTGTTCCTGTCCTTGAGGTAAAGAGAATGTTTCCGTAAAAATCCCGACTTAATGAATTAAATGCATTATCGCGATCAAAGAAACTTATGAAATGGTTGATACAATTTAGTGATGATGTCGGTGCAATTATGCAACAAAGAAAGCTACGATCGAAACTACAGTAACCACGAGACTCAGCTTCTAATACCCTAATACATAATCTCCAAGTAATCATGTCCAATATCACATCACCTGTGAGATTTAAAATCGTTATATCAAGTTTAATTTGATTTATCTATAAAATATATTTTGATATGCTAAATAAATTACAAAAAGGCTTTTTTGACCTAGTAAAATTCTTTAATCAAAAGCTAACTTTTGACTCGGATTATTCCACAAATTGAGATTAGATTATAAGTCATTAATAACATTTGATTTGTTCAGTAAAAACTTAACGTCCAGCTCCCGAATTTACAAAGTTTTTAATTTGTACCCTGTGGAAAAAAAAACATTAAAGTAGTGGTACTCAGTGTTCTAAAAATCGGTTTTCCGCCTAGGTGCTAGGGGCCGCCTAGGCGGTGGTAAAACGCTCCGACTCGGACCTAGACGTTGATTTAGGCGTTTTTTCAAAATATCGGGTCAAAATTGGGATTAGGCGGGCTAGGCGGTCAAAAATCGGTCCTAAGCGGTATAGGCGGAAAATAATTAAAAAAATATTTTTTTTTACGTTTTTTTAAATTTAATTCATTAATTTCATAATTTCACACAATATCATGTCAATTTCTAATATAAAGTATTGGTAAGAAGTAACAAGTAATCTAATATATTTATTTTTTAACTTAAAATATAAAAATAACATATTATAATTAATTTAAAAGTGTGAATTAAAATATAGTTAATATTGTAAACTCAATAATTTGTACATAACGCATGTCAAATGTGTAGATATTATTTAATATCATTCTAATTTCTTTTTCCAAACAAATATATGACATATTGATCATTATATAACTATAAAAAATAAAAATAATATTTATATTATTCCGATTAATGTTCCGATTAATCGGTCCGATTAATCGGTCCGATTAATCTCCGACTTGTCGATTAATCCCTCGAAGGTACCCTCGCCGCCATGACACGCTTAACGATTTCTGGAACACTGGTGGTACTTAAGTTTAAGTTGTGACAGTTTTCCCGGCATAGGTTTGCAACTATTTCCATGTTTTAATAGAGTACATTCTCATGGAATGTGTGGTTTTATAGATTCCGTACAAATATCGTGAAAAAAATCTTCAAATAATAAGAATAAGTTTATTTTTTTTTGAAGGAAAATGTAATAAAAATTGAAGTACTCAATTCAAATCTAAAGAAAAGTTATATTCTTACATAAATTAATATTAGTCAAGATTCCTGACCAAAAAAATCAGTCAAGCACCTCATCAGCTCATAAGTTGAGCAAGTAACGGTAAAAAGCGAGCCTATTACAACCTTATCCGCTCATAAGTTGAGTATGTAACGGTCAAGAAATTGTTATTTTCCAGATGTTAAACAAGTATCTGATTTTAAAGATTTTGAAGTTAGGAAAATATAACTGTAAAAAATCCTTGACCGTGCATCTGTTACCAAATGCATATGATTATCGGCTCTATATAAACAGTCCAAATGGGCATTGTCTTGTCAACCTCGTCAAAATTATATCTTCTTATCAAAAAAGTACAGTAATACCGATGGCCAGGTTTCAGATCGCAGCATTGTTGTTAATCGCTCTTCTTATGTTTTTCTCAGGTTTATATGATTCATCACATATTTATCTAGTATATACTCTTATCATAATACTTTGGTTTGCTATATTTTTGTTGCTTCTATAATCAGTTTTAACTGCAGATTCTTAGTACTTGCTTGCAAATTACAAGTTGTAATGAAATATAGTACATTCGTGTAAACAAATACACTAAAATATCTTGTTACAAGGGCGATTTTTTGCATCTATAATGCTCTGGGATAGAGATTTTTGACATTAAAATGCTTGGTGATGATTGTAATCAGGTAATCAGGAGGTTATGGGAGATCAAGGGGGGCTGAACTGCTGTTCCTATACTAAGATGGAATGCACGCCTGGAAGTGCGTCTGAAGATTATTGTAATGAGCAGTGCATGGACATGTGTGGTGACAGCCGAGGAGAATGCAAGGTCAATGGCAATCTGCAGTTTTGTCACTGTTTTTGTTGATGCCTCATCTTTTATCATCACGTTCACGTGTAACTTCAATTTTCTGTTCAACCTTCAATAAAACAATAATGTTTTGTTTTCTAGTATCATTGTCTACTTTTAATTGATAAAAAAAAATAGATTTTCTTAGATCCATGGTACTGGTTTATAATTTTTAACTAGATTGTAATATTATATAAGATAATAATGTTAAAATAATAAATCAATAAAGTGAGGGCAATTAAGTAATTTTAGCAAATACCGACCGATTTTAAAAATTATTATTTTATTTATTTATTTTAATATTTTATTAATTACATTTGATGGCGCCTAAAAAGTGTATGATGTGATGCACGGTTATTTTAATTAGTA